>NW_027312072.1:0-48143 GCF_040954645.1 Diabrotica undecimpunctata
CGCGCTATCTCAGAGTGAGAACAAAACAAAATTGCTCTAAGAAAGTGTGAAAATTATTGCACAGTAGCACAAAAATATACATTAAGTGTCAAAATCAAAAAATCTAAAACTGGATCCACATCAATGAATATTTGTGTATGTGTTATTTAAAATACAGAAAACATATTTGCAGCGCAATAATATCCCTAGGACAGTGATAACAGATGAGATAATTTCATGACAATCGAAAGCTCGTTCCTTCCAGCACGAAGCCGAAGGCTGAGTGCTGTTACCAAGCAACGAGCTTGAGAAATTTGTCATGAAATTATGACGCATTCATCAATGTCCGAGGGATATTCGGCGGATAATTTTTCAAAAAAAAAAAAATCATAGCTCAACATAACGAAACATTTATTTATTAAAAGTACAGTTAGTGAAAGTACAATTATTAAAATTTAAGTTAACATTAGATTCGTTGCTGTTCTCTACTATAGATGATCTATTATAATTATTATAATCCCAAATATATTTGTGACTGTAGGTTGTATTTCTGGGAATTTTTGCTTTGATTAGCGCATTTATACTTTGAACATTCTTATTGCCGAAACGTGACATTTTGAAATTTATTTGGATGAAGTTGTCAAACTCGATCGTGCTGTCATAAAGATTGAAAATTGCACTGAATGCAATTATCAGTCTAATGTTGACATGATTGGGTAAAATTTTTCCACGTGACACAAAATAACGAAATTTGAATACGCGCTATCTCAGAGTTCGAAAAATTATCACGTAAATATTTAGTTCGTGTGTTGTGCCGCTGAATCTACTTAGCGCCCAGCAGAGACAAATATTTGCGTGTTTATTTCCGACAGCCATATTTTGAATAATTGTTGTTTATGCTACATAATTTGTAGTACATAATTCATCTTAATTATTAACAAAATAAAATATGAACTGGAGCAATGAAAATTTATTGCATTTCGTTTAAGAATATTTAAAATATGATTTGGTATGGAATCCAAAACATTCCAAAACAATTTTATAAAATAAAAAAAACTGATGCAGCTAATAAAACAGCTGGATCATGTGATGTTGGAGTTGACTAACTAAAGAACAAAATGTTAAGCTTGGGTAAAAAGGTAAAAGAACTATCGGAACAGGAACAGGTAAAAACCCAAATACAATCATCATCTTTGGCTCGACAATCCTCTGTGGATACTGATTTGCTCTAAGATTAGTTGTCATTCTGTGCTATTTCTGATCTCTAAAATCTTCTGATCTCTACACCTCTTCACCTAATTCGCGGTCGGCTTCTGCTTCTTCTTCCTAAAGATGTTCCTGTCGTTAGCTTTATAGCAATCATGTTGTCAGGCATTCGTATTATGTGTCTCGCTATGTTTTAATAAACGTTATGATATCTAGTTCATTAAAGAGTTGGTATAATTCGAAATTAAATCGTTTGGGCCACTGCCCTTGATCGTTTACAGCTCCAAATATTTTTCGGAGTATCTTACGCTCGAATATTCTCAAAAGTTTTTCATCCTTCTGCGTTAAAGTCCATGTTTTCGCCCCGTATGTGAGGACTGGCCACAGCAGTATTTTGTTTATAATAATTTTAGTTTTTCTTTGGATATTTCTTGAGTGGAATTGTTTTTGGAGTCCACAATATACCCCATTTATAAGGTTTATTCCTCCTTTAATTTCTTTACCTGTTTTATCGGTAGTAGTCAAGCCGAGTAGTAGTCGTGTAGTAGTCAAGCCAAGGTATGTGAAACTGTCAACACGTTCAAAGATATGACTTACTAAATAACTTGGTTTTGTCTTCGTTGATAACTACACCAACCTGTTTTGCCACTGTTTCCAATTAAAAATACCATCTCGCTTGCTACATCCTATTATGTCAATGGCATCTGCGTATGCTAAGATTTATATCGATCTATTGTAAATAGTACCGCCGTCTCTAATTCGTGTATCGCAGATTGCCTCTTCCAAGGAGCAATGTTAAATAGGAGGCAAGCCAGCCCTTGTCTGAGTCCATCCTCAAGGATCAAGAATTTTCTCCCTGTATCCTAACGCTGGCTTTTAAGTTAGACATTGTCATTCTCGTTAATCGGATAAGCTTTTCTAGTATACCAAACTTACGCATTGATTGGTATAGTACTGTTCTCTTGGCACTGTCGTATGCGGCCTTGAAGTCGACGAATAGGTGATGGGTTTCAATATTAAAGTTTAATGTTTTTTCGAGGATCTGTCTTACTAAATAGTCAATTGTTTATTTTCTGGAATAAATTCGGCCTAGTATTTCCAACTATACTATTTGTGTAAACTTGTAGTCTTTTGTAGAGAATATTTGCTAGTATTTTGTAAGCAGTTGGTAACACTACCTCTATAATTGTCACACTGGAGGTGATCGCCATTTTTATGTAACGGGCATATCACGCCTTGAGACCATTTACAGGGCATAGTCTTATTTTGCCAGAAAAGAAGTAAAGTTTATGCAGTGTTTGTAGCAGGGCGTCGCCACCATTCTTGCAGAGCTTACTACAAATTTGATCGGTTCTATATATGTTAGTATGTCTGTTTCTATTGATGTTCTTTGCTTTATTTCGTCATTACTTCTCCTATTTATTCTTGTTACTCTGCAGCATCTTCGCAGGCATTCCATCTCTGTTGCTACTATCTTACTGCTGTTTTTCTTGTTTATGGTCCAATTTTCAGCCCCATATGTCATAATACTTCGCACTAATGTTTATAAATCTGCGTTTTTGTCTTCATATTTAGGTGTTTATCCCACCATACTGAGTTAAGTTGTCGGATTGCTGTTCTTGTTTGTCCTAATCTTTGTGTAATTTCTTCCTCTGTTGTTGCCTTTTTCGTGATTATAAACCCCAGGTATTTGAATTTATCCTTTCCTTTGATTGTTACGTTGTCATCAATCTGTAGATCTTCTATGTCTTCTTCACTTGTAGATAGGTACTCTGTTTTTGCGAGGTTAATATCTAGGCCAGCCTTGGTATATTCTTCTTGTAGTTTCTTCATCATGTAGCTGAGGTCATCTTGGTCTTGTGCAATCACTACCTGATTGTCTGCAAAGCTTAACGTATATAGGTAGTCGTTCCGTATCGGTACTCCCATGCCTTCGCATTTTCTTTTCCATGTAGTCAAGGCTTTTTCTAAGTATATTTTGATTAGGGTTGGAGATGTGGAACAACCCTGCAGGAGCCCTTTTGTTGTGGTGAAGTCTCCTATGATTCTTGTTCCCATTTTAATGGACACTTCATTTTCTATATACAGAGCTTTTGTAGCTTCTATGAGCTCCGATTTGGGTTTGGGTTTGGGTAGCAGATCATTTTGATCTGCTACCCAAACACAATGACGTATTATATTTTAGTGATATTTTTATTTCATTACAGGTCCTCGAGAAGTGTACAAAATAAATTGGTCGCAATTAAAAATTTCGCATTCTTAATGGATCGGGGTGACCCAAGAACTTCTCTTAATACTGAGACTATAATGGTAAGTGAACTTTGTTTATGTGTGGACTTCGTAGGTATTATTACTTTTTAAAACGCAATACTGGCAATACAAAGTATTGTGTTTTACTGGCAATACAAAGAGCAGTAGACTACTCCATTTGTAAAAAAATAATCTGCCAACTCATATTTGATTCTTTCACGGCAAGTAAGAATCTATGAAGTACATTTTTTAAGGGTAGAAAGGATGTTAATCTGTCGTTCTGCGCTGAAAGTTCATCCAATCGTCCTTTCTATTCGTTATTTAAGCGAAAACTTGAATTGTAATTAAGCTCCGTCGCAAAAACTTATGCAAATGTACTATTGTCAGAACACCAACTTCTGCTTTTTTCGGCTCTAATAACAAAGGTTTTCCTAACACCCAAAAAACAGACGCTATATTGTCAAAAAACATTTTCTACGACTCTACGGGCTCAGCTAAGCCAATAATTAAAAGTTCTTTCTCTAGACCCTCTTAAATATTGGCCTGTATACAAGTTCATGATATTTTTAGTAATTGGAAGGCCTCGTTAGCTAAAAATATATAGGGAACATTATTTTGCTTCTTTTTTAGAGGTTTAGCTTGTGGTAAATTCAAACTATTCTCCTGCATTATTAGATAAATAATACTGTTTTTAACTTACTTTCCTAACAGCCTACATCAGCAAAAAAACAGCCTACTGATACTGAAAAAGCCTTTGTAATTAAAAAATTCACTACCACTACATTTAGGTAATTGCATGCAATGTTTCCGGCCATAGAGAAATAAGGACAATTAGTGCGATTATTGAAGATTGCGCTATCTCAGAGTGTGAAATTTTAGAAAGCAGAGCTAGGCCAAGACAATGAATTGGTTCGGATAAAAGATTGTTATAAGGATTAGAGATATACGGGTTTGTAGATGATAAGTACTTTTGTTAATAGAATTTAAATATTGATTTACATGGAAACATAGTGAAATTGGTCTCGTAGAAAAAAAAGAAATTATTTTGGTATGCAAGAAGGTCTGTTTGGATAAGAACCGATTTCGGATTGATTAGGAAGAGAGGATGAGCTGAGTGGCGAGTTGATAAAAAGGCGGGACGATAGAAGAAAGAGGTCATAGAATAAAATGTTTTAAAGAAGTGAATTTCATCAGTCGGAAAAGCCGTAGTTAGACAAAAAGTCATTTTAAGTCAGAAAATAGAGTTTGTGAGTAAAAGTGTTTTTTCTACGTGCCCAGAGATATTTGCTGAAGACAGTTAAGTTGGAGATGAAACCGTAACTTATTTATAAAATGAAAAGACTGATATGTTTTTGTACACACTAATGACAAATCAAAGGACGGAAAAGGGAAAGTATTTTTAAGTTTGTAAATAATTTTAATTCCTAGCTGAACACAGCCACATTCAGAGCTATGGTCAAATATGTAAGTATCACTACTGGGAGAGATCATTTTGTAATAAAATTACAGAAAAGCAATTCTATCATTGAAAAAACACAAATTTGAGTATACACTGGACTCCACAGAAAACACATTAAAAAATTTGTTTATGCTAAGGTTGTCAGAAGCTGACCATTTATTGGATTTGAAGCAACAGATTAAACTGCTGCCTAGGAAACCTTTTGTGGATGGTGCTAGAAAAGCCACCAATTGAGACACTGCGGACGGCAGCCAGATAGTTGGTGGAGAGCGAGTCGTGGGTTCGAAACTAGCTTTTGGAACCGCGAATGGGTCCAACGGACGAAATAAGTAAATAGAGGACAGGATAAGATATATTAGAAAAAATACAGAAATAAACAAAAAGATAGATGGGTAAAATTACCAAAGATAAGATAAGATAGAAAAAGGGCGCCAATTAACTTTTTGGGTTCAAGAAAAAAATTAAGAAACTTTGGAAAAGAAAAGAGGTAAGGAAAGATATTTAGGTCTGAGACCAAATCCAAGGAAAGATATCAACAGTTAATTATTAAATAAATTTATTCAACACACTATATAAATAAATAATAATATATTTACCTACGAAATAATATACTTACCTACGAAACTTAATCAGCCTGATCTTTCTTCTGGTCGAAGGTACTTATAATAATTATTTTTAATATTGTTCTGAAGCTATTTTTCTTATGGCATTTTAAATTAATTTATATTTAAATGGGAATAAAGCCACAAATAAAGGTTAAAATACGTTTATTGACGTTTCAATTTCCACTTCGGAAATCGTTCTCAAATACAAACATTAGTAAATTTACTAATGTTTGTATTTTGAGAACGATTTCCGAAGTGGAAATTTCTTTCTCGGTCTTTTGATCTATCGGTAACAGGGGTAAATGGATTATAAATAAACCAAACCTGAATAACGGCTTTTATCATTTTTATTTTTGCAGTTCAGTCCTACTTTGCAAGTAGGCCCATAAATGTTCAATTGGGTTAAGGTCTGGAGAATTACCGGGCCAATCTAAAACATAATCTTCTTATTCTTAAAATAATCCATCATTTGCTTTGACTTGTGACAGAGAGCAGAGTCCTGTTAAAGAATCGTTCCTCCTTAGGGCTTACATTTTTGGAGTTCTGTGTCCAAACGCTGTTCCAACATGGATTTGTATTTTCAGGCTGTTCATCACGTCTTCGATTGGTGCCAAAGATCCAACCCCCACGTATGAAAAACAGTTCCCAAACATTTTTTGACTAGATGTTTAACGATTTTATTAATATGAATTAATATGAGATAGTGTAAGGTTTTCATTATCAGACTGTAAGTTTCATCTGTAAATAGAACTTTTCTCCAGTCGTCTGCAGTCCAATTAGAGTATTTTTGGCCCTTTGTTTCTTCAGTCGTTCATTTAGAAGCTGTTTTTTTTTGTGAACACATTGCCCTTCTACCATTCTTCAAATGCCATTTTCGAGGTTGAGTCATGAATCACTACAGCTGATGCTGCTAGATCTTGTTGGTACTCTTGGATTGTTTTTCTTGGGTCCAATTTGCTTTGTCGCTCCTATAGTTGATTGTGGTATTATTTTATAATAGTATTTTAATTCCCTTTGGTAATCTTATCGTTAAAAAGTCCATATTTATTAAAAATAGTTCCCCTGTTATTTAACTCAGCTTCCCTTACCGTCACCTTTTTTAATATGTCGTCTTCCTTAGTACTACACAACTTTTGGTTTTTCCTTGTAATAACACTTTACTCATTACAGCTGTTACAAGTTCCTATAATATGTTGTTAAATGTAATAATTATAAATAAATAAGTGGAATTAGTACTTGTATCGTGTAAATTGGTTTGTTTAAATTCACGTCGTAACTAATGTAAGATATATTTTTTTTAAAGTTCAGCCCAAAATATAAAATTTAATTGATGATAAAATGTAATGAATTAAATGAATATGAAGGAAATACTAAAATATTTTTATTAATACAGACTAAAAAATAAAAACAATTGTTTTATAAAGATGTTAAAAATATTTTTTCAACGTCACCATTTTATATAAAGGGGTAATTATTACGCCGAAGGCGTTTACTTTGATCGTCGGTTCCCATCCACCTTCCTACGAAACTACACAAAGAAAAGAGCAAGAGGTGCCCTTTCTAAAATTAACTTTTTGGTAAAGTTTCTCCAAGTCGAGTTTTTGTTCCACTCGCAGTTATCTCGTTATAATTATTAATACTACGCAATTACGAGAAACATTAGAGACGAAACGATAAAAATTGCCAGAATTGAAATGTAAATTTCTTAATGAAGAAACGTTTCTTCTTGCCCATTTGTTTTGCTAAGCTTTCAAAGAAGTATCTAAATTACTTAGGGGTTATTAACGTTGCGGCTTTTATTATCTATAGCCTATTTAATATGGTACTGTTCGAGGAAGAGCTGGGGATAATTTTGTTAATTATTTCTTCCGATTTAAGGTGTAAATGAGAACGTTAAAGTTAGAACATTTCCATAAAAGGAGATTTATATGGGTGAATTTATTTAATAGTAAAAACCGATTTCTTTGGGTTATGAACTTTATGAAGAAATATTAAACTAATAAAGAGAAACAGCCTAAGAAATTGTGGTTTGTATTTAATTTGCATTTATTGACTTAACACACATCAAAAAATTCTAAGAAACACCACTATTATTCCACTTTTTTCAATTAAAAGTAATCATTTTTTTGTTAATAAATACCAGTCGATTTGATAACTTGTTCTCTACTGATTAAGGTATGCCAGGAAAATTGATCTGTCAATTACACTGTTTTATTGAGGCAATTATGACAGCGCGTCAAAATTGTACGATTAATTACTTCGAATTGTAAAAAAAAGTGGTTCAAATTTTAAAAATAGTCTGTATTTATATGAAAATTTTGCTAAAAAACAAGAATATTAAACGCAAATATGGTCATAGGATATCGAGGATATCGACGAATCTCGATATCCTCGTCACAACGGAAACAAAAAAGAAAGGAAACGGCACGGAAAGAATAGGGGAACTAATCCATTGTTGGAGCGGAGTAGAAAAGAAAGACCGCGCAAAAGCTGGAGTTGGAATTCTACTAAAGAAGAAATGGGAAAAATCTATAGACGATTGGGAACCCATAAACGAAAGAATTGCCAAACTGAAAATCAAGATGTATGGCAGAGAAATTATAATACTAGCAACATACGGTCCAACGGAAGACAGTCCAGCCAATGAGAAAGAACGATTTATCGAACAACTTCAAGAACAAATGGATAAGAGAAAACCTAAACAAGAAATAATAATAGTGGGGGATCTAAATGGAAGAGTCGGAAGAAAAGACAATGACAGAACAGTTGGTCCATTTGGAGAAGACACAATTAACGACAACGGAGAAAGATTGGTAGAACTATGTGAAGTAAATGATTTGAAAATTATGAACGGATTTTACAAACACAAAAATATACATAAGTACACATGGACTAAAGAGACAAGAAAACTAAGATCCATTATTGACTACATTATCATGAACCACAAAAGCTCCATCAAAGTGAAAGACATCAGAGTGAAAAGAGGGGCAGAGTGTGGAACAGATCACAAACTTGTGGTGGCATGGATGGAATTCCCCTATATCTGGACAAAACAAAAACATACATCGATTGTTACAACGGGAACGACAATAAACGAAAAGAGGCTCAAATTACATCTATTGCAGGAAGAATCAATAAAAGATTTATACAAAAGAAGACTAGACCAAAAACTAGAAGAATTCAGATATGACACGTTAGATGAAATGCATGAACACATAAAAACCTGCCTGATTTCAGCGGCCTTAGAAGCTCTTGGAGAAGACGACCAAAGGAACACCCATCAGAATATCAAATTAAGGGAAGACACATTGAAATGCATAAAAGAAAAGAAAAAACTACACATAAAATACCTAAACACCAAAAAACAGGAAGACTTAGACCTATATAGAGCGAAAAACAGAGAGGTAAAGAAAAGAGTAACAAATGAAAAGAACGAACGATGGGAACAAGCATGCACAGAGATAGAACGACATATCGGAGGAACGAGAAATTCAGAATCATGGCGAATATTAAAAGCACTTCAACGAAATAAGACAGAGAAAACCCAGATCGGCAAAATTAGTGAAAACGAGTGGCAAGAATACTACGTAGAACTACTTACAGAAAACCGTCCCCAATTTCAGGAAGAGAATATAGAACATGCAGGAAATGGGGCATACGACCAGATAGAAATAAGCCTGGCAGAAGTTAAGAGAGCAATCAAGACATTGAAGAACAAAAAGCCAAAGGACCCGGAGGGATACCAAACGAACTAATTAAAAACGGAACGGAAAAGTTATTCCGCATGCTACATAGAATGTTCGAAAGAGGACTAATGGAGAAGAAATACCTGCGGAATGGACACAAGCATACATCACATCCATACATAAGAAAGGAAACAGGAAAAAATGTGAAAACTATAGAGGAATTAGTATAATATCGTCGGTAGGTAGACTTTACGGGAAAATTATTAAAGAAAAACTAGAAACTGAAATAATAGGAAAAATTGGAGAAGACCAAGCAGGGTTCACAGTAGGAAAATCATGCCTAGATCATACGTACACATTAGAACAACTGATAGAGAAGAAAATGGCAAAAGGTAGACCGGTCCATCTGGCCTTTGTTGATCTAAAGAAAGCATATGACTCAATACCTAGAGTAAAATTATGGGAAGCAATGAATGATCTCGGAATCCGACAAACACTAATAAAAGCAGTTAAAGCACTATACGAAGAAAACAAAGTAGCTATTAAATGTGGAAATAAAGCCTACAATCCATTTAAGACGACAAAAGGACTTCTACAAGGCTGTGCTACGTCCCCTACTCTTTCTTTCTGTTTCTATTTCTAATTTCTTTTCTCTATATATATATATATATATATATATATATATATATATATATATTTAATTACCTTTTAATTATTACCACATCTCATTTACGAGTTTCCGAAATGTTTGCCTAGCTTTTAAAATAATAGTTGCTCTGTTTACAGCCACCTAAGCTGTTAAAAGTTTTAGTTGTTTATTCCACAGTTAGCGTGTTGACATGTACCCACTTTAATACGATTATACATTCGTTCTGTTTTATATGCCGCCCACAATATCTACGAATATAATACTTCAACCAACTTATAAGTCTTCAACCGTAAACGCAGAGATCCTAACTACATTTCCATTTATTTAATATATACAGCAACATTTAATACCCTACGCTACGCATTAGAACTGGATCAGATCGTTCTTTTGATTTGAATACTCGGCATTTCTTTCCAGCTGGGCATTTATGCTCAACTCATTTCTTTAATTCGTAGGAACTTTCAGTTTGCGGATTCCGTACTAAACTAATATTATCATGTACGAAGTGAATTACTTAATAATATTGCTAGTGTTGACAAAAAGTTACTGGGACCGTTTCTTACAATAAGTCTTTCATAATTATTATAATTAAACATATATTTAGACTTAAGCATTATAGATATACTATAGATATATAGGAATTCTTTTATATTTTAATTTGTACCTGCATCTAACACGAATAACATTGTGAATAGTAAATTAAAATTATAAATATAATATCCAGAGGAATGTAATTTCAGAGTTATTGAATTTGATGACAGAGGTTACCAAATTTATATAGTGTTTGAAGAAAATTAAGCCACGCAACACATGTTTTATTGGTCATAATTCAAGCGGTCCTGCAAGGAAAAATATTTGGAAAACGGGGTCCAGGAAGAAGAAGAACATCTTGGTTAAAGAACCTCAGAATTTGTTTCATTACAACATCTGTGCAGCCTTTCCGCGCTGCTGCAGATAAGATAAAGATTGCCATGATGATCGCCAACATTCGTAACGGATAGGCACATTAAGAAGAAGAAGAATTCTGGGAGATCATAAGGATGCAGAAGCAGACTTGATTCAAAAGAACGTGGATTGTTTTGTAAGAAAATCGGTTGAATTAACCCTCATATGTACGGTAAAATAAAAAATAATAGACTTTTCTGGGGAATTCTTATTTAAAAGGTCGGATCGAAGCTCGTAAGAGACCACAATAAGAGTCCATTCATTATCTCGATGATAATGGCAAACATAATTATGATATATACTCTCCTAGCCCAAAAGTGGGTATTCTGCGGTATATCTATATATTTTCTATATATAGATATACTATAATTCACTCTTGTAATACTACAATCCTCAAATCGTGATGTAATTTTAAATTTAACATTAAAAATTTTAAAAACATCTGGTATATCTAATTGGACGACAAAATTGTCGATCTAAATATACAGCTAAAGAAATATAAACGTCAAATTCACAACATATATATTTCAGCAAAAGTCTGATAAGCAGTTTTGTTGTGTGTGTAACTAAATAATAAAGATTAACACGGTGTTTTTTAACATGAGGTGTAATTTTTTTTAACATGTTTATACACTCATGGACAAAAATATCGAATATTTTGAAATTTTCAATTTTTGTTTTTTCAAAATAAATTATGGTCAATCAAGTCGTTTATTGTAAAATAGAGTTTATTTTCACAATGTTTAATGAACAATTTTAAGTTTTTATGCGGAGAAAATTGTGAAAAAAATAAACGTTTAATATTAGGTAAATAAGGTTATTTTACTCTAAACTTAAATGATAATTTAAATTGCTTAAACAAGTAATTTTAACTAAAAGAAGTACATGGTCAGTAACGAGTATTCCCCCCTCTAACTCTTATGACTGCTTGCATCTTTCTCAGCATGCTTGCAAGTAAATTTGGATATATCTTTGGGAAAATGCATTCCATTCATCCTGTGCATCAAGCCGAAGCTGCTCTATTGTATTTGGAACGGGATTTGTCGTATGCTGCGTTTTTGGTGATCCCACATGTGCTCTCTACTGGATTTAAATCCGGGCTAAACGGTGGCCAATCCAATCTTTGAATTTGGACCTCATCAAGATAATTACTCACTATGGCAGCGGCATGTGGCCGAGCATTATCGTGCATTAACGTGAATCTTTTATATCCAATGTAACCAACATATGACAAAACATGATCTTGCAGGATGTTTTAAACGTAAGAATCACCAGTCATCCATCCAATCACTTCCACAAGTGCGGTACTTACCTCCCAACTAATACCTTGCCAAAGAATTATGCCATCAACTCCAAAACTAAGGGTCTGGGCGAGACTGCAGCTGGCGAATCGTTCTCCAACTCTTCTGTAGACGTAGTTTTGACCATATGGCTTCCATAATAGGATTCTGGTCTCATCAGTGAAAAGAACGTTTTTCCAGTTGTCGATATTCCACTAAATATGTGTTCTTGCAAATTCCAAACGACGAGCTTTATCATTTTGGGGAAGACATGGAACTTTGTCGAGGCGTCTGGGCTTTAATTTTGCTACTTTTGATCTTCGTTTAATTGTTGGTGAACTCACATTAACTTGTCTAACATTTAACAGCTCATTTCTGAGGTGCGTCGATGTCAATGAACGATTTCGTGTAGAATTAAGAACCAAAAAACGGTCATCAATTGTGGTTGTCCACCCTGGGCGTCCTTGACCGGGATTTCGTACAAAATTTTCTAATTTGCGGTACATTTTTAGAGTATTCGAAACTATAAATTCAGTTCTGCTGAGACGTCGTGCGATACATTTTTGTGCATATCCTTCCTCGTATAAAATTACAATATGTGCTACTTGGACTTCATCGCAGAGTTGGTGGGATACTTGTTTTAAACTTAGTTAAATCAAAACAATATTTAATTAAACTTCATAAATTAAACTAAAAATAACCGAATTAGTATGATTTTTCCTTTACGTGAAGAAGGATTTTTATGATAAAATGTGCGAATGACACTAACCACTGAATAAACGTCAAAATAAACACCAAAATATTTCAAACCCGTTGAGTACATCAGCCTACTATATAAGTATTATCAGTAATCTAAAATTATTTGAAAATAATAGTGACTACACAAAAAAATTGGAAAATTCCAAAATATTCGATATTTTTGTCCATGAGTGTAGCTTGGAGGGTTTCGTTTATGACGTTCCCAACATAAAGTGTGTACTTAAAACAGAAAATAAAGAACACTGAAATATTATATGTAGCATTTTGCATTTACCCTGTAGGTTATAAGAACCAAAAATGGTTCACAATTTTTTTTTCGTTTCTGGAATCTACTTTGGAGTCTGTTTATATCAGTTGCTCTTTCAGGGAGGAATGTTAACTGTGTCACAAAGAATTCATCTGATCTCAGTTCCATCTATAAAGTTTGGAATAAAATGTTGATTTTCAAAGCGGCGAGTAACGCAATAGATAAATAAACGTCCACTTAAGAATTTTTTCACCCTTCCATTAACCGTATAGGTACGACGGGTAGGTCCAGCCCAGGAGGGTTGTTTATTTTTTGCCGCAGTACTACTAATATATTATTAGTACATAATAATATGTCCCATTTCGAGAGATAGAAAGCAGCTAAATAGAGATGAAATAAGTATTGAAGATTAATTAAGTTAAAAGTTTAGAGGCAGTGCCGACTGGAGTCCTATGTAAGTCTTTTAATTTAATTTAAAACTTTTCAAAATGTTTGGAGATACAATGGCAAAATATTTTCTATCTGGTAAACCAAAGAAATACACCTGATTCTATTTATAACTTTTATTACATATGTATGTATTGCAGTGCAGTGCCACGTTTTTTTTTATATGGGGTACGCACCTCAATTTTTTGGTATTCCGTAATAATCTTTGTTTTTTTGTGCACAACCAAAATTTGTATGTTCAGTACCCTAGTGATCAAGGAAAATTGTTATATTTTATGTTCAGCTAATTTGTAGGTATTTTTTTTATTAAATAGTAAGTTATAATACCGATAATATCATGATAATTATGCTATAACTGGGGTAATATTTTTGCTATTTAAATTCCCCTTTCAGTTTTACTAAGTTATAAAGATATTCCATCTAGTTTTGGGAATATTTGGTTAACACCTGATTTGTCTAAATTTACATTTTTGATTTTTGCTATTTGCCTTGTTTGATCTTATATACTAAAACGCTAAGCCCTTTTCTTGTCCACCACTTTACTCAAAAACCATATTAGATAATTAAAATATTTTTTCGGAATATTATTAGTATTACGTATAAGATTGTCAAGATATACTTTTGGGACAAAAATTCACTTCCGGTTTTGAGATGACCGGAAGTTAAAATTTACTTTAAGTTTTAGACCCCACAATGTATATATGGATCGAAAGGTCTCTCTATGGAATTCGTCGAGACAAATTTAAATATGTACTTCTGGTTGCGATCCGACACCGGAAGTGACCCGAAACGCGCATAAAACGCCAAGATAGAGCAAATCTGACACCGGATTCGTGATCAGCATGCAAAATTAACTGCTAAATGATATACATCTCGACATTTGATGAACTAAAAATTGCATTCCGGTTTTGAGGTCGACTTCCGGTTTCGTTTTTATTAGTCAAATCAATAGAGAATTCAACGTAGCGTTGAATATATATATATATATATATATATATATATATATATATATATATATATATATATATATATATATATATATATATATATATATATATCAAAAATTTCATTTAAAAAACTCGATGTCGAGTTGGTCCGCTAGTTTATGTCTATTTTGCTAAAGTATTGATATTTTATAATAACTTTTACCTGGACTAACTTTTAAGAAATAAAAATCACTCTCTCAGAATCTTCCTTTCTTTTGGTAAATAATTAGAGGATAAATCTAACAGAAATGTAGAGTGACAATATAAGGTAAGTGTGTTTGCTTCTCCTTCTTTTTGACTATGTATGCATTTTGATTTTTGGAGAGGTTTAGCCTATCTCTTATTTTTTTTTAATCTTTCTTAAATCAATCTTCTCATAGGTCAAATGTCGAGTTTTCCCCATCCCTCAAAAGTACTAGGCGTCATTTTCCTCTTTTCTTTCAGTGCCAAATTATGTCATTTGCATTAGCACATTTCAATTCTCCTTTTTTATATAGACATATAGACCTATGTCTCAAAGTTCACCGTTGTGTCCTTTAAAATACCTAGCGTCAGTTTGCAAGGGTAAGATATTTGCACCTGTAATTCTCCTTTCTCTATTAATCCCCAACATCACTTCCGTGCAAGTTACGATACAATTTCAAACTAGATCTTGTGATTCATAGAAAAACTCAGAAATGACATCACAGAAAAGTCAGAAAGATAAATAATTATAAATGAAAGAAGCAAAAGCCTTACAATATATGCAGACGATTGCCTACGCTCAAAATGAGCTCGTTTGTGATAGCATCAGTCAATAATAGATTGTCGGAGACTATAAAAAGGAAAAATGTCTTTTTTAATTATTCCTAGAGAATTAGGAGAAAGTGTGAAACCAAGTAAATATATTTTAAACAAAAAAAAATATATTCATGAAACTTTATATGCAAGTACAATGTGCAACTTAAAGCATCTGGTGTCATATTGTAACATTGGGAACCTTTTTTGGATGGTGCTAGAAAGGTCACCAATGGAGACACTGCGGACGGTTGTGAAGATGGTTGGTGGAGAGCGAGTTGTGGGTTCGAAACTAGCTTTTGGAACCGGGAATGGGTCCAACGGACGAAATAAGTAAAGATAGGATGAGAGATATTGGAAAAAATACAGAAATAAACAAAAAGATAGATGGGTAAAATTACCAAAGATAAGTTAAGATAGGGAACAGGGCGCCACTTAATGTTTTGGGGTTTAAGGAGAAAATTAAGAAACCTTAGAAAAGAAAAGAAATAAAGAAAGCTATTTTGGTTCTGAGACCAAATATAAGAAAAGATCTCAACAGTTAACTATTCAATAAATTTGGTCAACACTCTACATAAACAAATAATAAATATATTAGGTGAACTCCATCCATCTACCTACCTACGAAACTTAATCGACCTGATCTTTCTACTGGTCAAAGATATAGTAATATTTAAAGGTAAAAAGCAAATATTCAGAGTTATGGTTGTATCAGGAAACTTGTTAGGAGACGACAAATAAAATACATACATACAACAAAACCAATATATTCAACAACACAATGATGACGATAAGCAGTAATATGAACAATAAGTACCTTTACAAATACAACAATTTAATAATGCACAGGTTCAATTATCAACGAAGAAAGCCTGATAGTGAGTAAGAAAAAATTCAATCAAGGTTGATTAAAGGTCTCTCTTTGCTGTTTAATGGACGTATCTCGAGACACTGGGTTAAAAATGAATAACAATTATAGCAAATAACAAAAATTAATCAAATATAAATTTACATGAATACAAAAAGGTTACCGAAATAAAAATATAACCAAACCGCACTTGGTTAAGTTGATTATCTCTCTCGCACTGTTATTTAATGATTGAGAACTAAATGTTCGTAATTATGTTTATTGAAATTTCCTCGTAGCTGATGGACAGTTCGTAAGAAAATATTGAATGTAAAAATCGGTAGTTACTCTCAACAGGTGAAGACATGGAAGAACTTAGATTCGCCCAGATGATTGAAAAAAAATATGATAGAATACCATATTATTTGCCCAGATAAGTGGAGATACTAAAATTATGGTAACTTACAGTAATTCCTGATGACTGCTGCACTATTTCACTGAAGTTAATTTAATTTACTATAATACTTTACTTGTATCAAGCACTGAAGTTAATTAAAATTAAAGGTACTCTATACCAATATTTAATCTAATATAATATTAGATCCAAAAAACTCAAATATACAAGTGTATACACACTTAGAAAGAAAATGTACAGATAAAGTGACACAGAGACGATAATGAGCAAAGCGTCTTTACTCGACGAATGCCCACCGGTAAGTGGTTCTTTTCTCAACGAGTGCTCACCGAGAAGTAAATTGGTTCCTCTAAAATTTTACCAAACTACCCCAGAAAAAGGTGGGGAAAATGACAGTCAGCCTGTATCTATTTCTAAGAAGACAAAAAGATTCTAACGAACATCGAAACTAAAGGTACCCTTCTAATTAGGAACGTGATGAAATATGAAATCCTTTGCATAAGGTTATTATAGAAAAACATTTCTACGTGCCCCGACGGTATTTAACAAATTTATCATAAAGAAACCCGAGCCGGAAGGAATTAACCGAGGATTACCTAAACCGTCGTTTTTAATAAGTCGGTTATTTCGTATTTTGAGGTAGTCTCCTAATAACATTTAACAAACCATTTGTGAATACGACCATCGGCGTATCATCCACAGGGGTAAAGGGATTAGAAATAATTTAATATATTAATTATAAAAAAAATGTTACAATATTTTTTGATACGCTTCTACTTTTGGTTTGACCGGAAATACTCTCAACTTTATTTACAATGGTACACTTCCCGTCATATATAACTGGTACACTTTTTTCCCAATGTAAACCTGGGTTCAGACTGGATACAGTGGTTCGTGAATTAATTCGCTGTTGCCATCACAGATAAGGGAATTGCACTAAATCTAATTAAAAAAAATAAAGTCATTATTAGATAGGTATTATTTTTATCATTAACAATAAAAAACCGTATTTAATAAATTTAATAACCAGAGATAGGGTTCAGCTAATATTCAAAATATTTGAAGGATCTTTAAACCTAGATTATTGGCACAGGGAACATTGGAATGCATCTACTGTACTAATTTTTTACTTCAATTACCTAGCGAACAATTATTTATTATATGAACGATAATATTAACAAAAACTAACATTATACTTTATCCTACGTAGATTATAAAGTGACAGTTACAATCCAATACCTCACTGTAATGTTTTATTATAATAATTTAAAGTTATGTCTAGATTGATTTTATCTATCACTATATTTGAATTGAAATATTTTCATAAATTATAATAAAACACAAATCAAGGTATGAGTACTTAATTGAGATAATGAAAAATTACAAAATTAATATGAGAATTTTTTAGGATGCATGTTTAAACAAATTTAATGTGACTGACTGATCGAGAATGCTCGATGTTTTAGTTTTTAGAATACTCAAAACTGGCGGTCTTTCACACAGCCCTGCTTTTAGCTGATTTCATATAATATTTTCGTTGAACTGGCAACAATGCCCTAGAAATTAGAATGACACATGTGACAAGATCAACTTACACAACTTGAAAAACATGATTTTCGGTAATAAGAGTTGTACCAGTTTTTTATGACTCGAACGGTACATCCCGTATATTTTTACAGGTCTTAAAAGAACTTGTTATTTCTAATTCATACATACCATGTTTAGTAAAAAAAATGTTAAAACGAGAAATAAATCACTTTTTTTTAATGGTGTAATGATGTTTCAATAAACTAGGTGATATTTAGCCAGTCACATACTAATACATAAAACATAAAAATTTAATGTATATATATATATATATATATATATATATATATATATATATATATATATATATATATATATATATATATATATTGTTATGATTGTTTATTTTGACTTTAATCTTAGTTTATTGAGCCAAAAAAAAAAAAATATAACTTATTTGTTATCAAAAGTAAAATAATCCTTATATTACCTGTGTTCGATGGATTCAAAAGATTTTCTAGTTGTCTTTTATCGGGATAGAGAAGAAAGGATAAGAATACAAATATATTATATTACAAAGATTTACGTTTCTTTATTTTATATGAACGAATAAAACAATTATTAAATTCTGTCGTTATCTTATCAATCAGCATACAAGAAAATAAATCAAATTTTTATAATAATAAGATTCTAAAGCTACACACATTTATATTACGTGAAAACCAATTTTACTTAAAATTTTCTTTACTTGAAACAAGAAACAACAAAACTTTAAACTTTTGATTAGCCTAACAAAACCTCAGTTCTTAAATTTGAATGCTAATGACCATTATGTCAAACCAATCCTTTACAGATATAAAATTCAATTGTACAAACACTTACAGCTTATTTTCTTCTTGAGTTGTATGTTGGAACATACCCAGAAAAGTCCAGTCTCCTCAACGATGGGATCTCTCCTCTTTGGCACCTCGGCTCCTTCTTAACGTCTCTGCAAACCTCCTACAGACTACACAAAAAACACCTGATTCACTTCTCCAAACTCAGCTACTTATTTATGACACCAGGACCTCCTTTTGTCAACTTGATGCCGTAAGAATACTTTCACATATACTTTATAAAATGCCCATGGTAGATACAAGGACCTCTTTTAATCTACTTATTATCTCCTTCTGCAAACTATTCACTTCTTTTCGTTACGTCGGTATCCAAACTCACGAACCACGCCCTATCTTGAGACAAACTACTGTTTCCTTTCGATGACCAAAATATAACTAACTTCTCCGGTTTCATGATCGGCTCACAAATTCCCATTTAAAAACGACCGTCCAATCAAAAGCTCAAATTGTGTTTACCATGATTTTGGAAAAGCCTAATTTCGGTTTCAGAGAAAAACTAAATAGCTTACTTTAAAATTGGTTTTGTCAATACACAATTTATACATATTTCAAAAGATTAGAATATGGTCATTTAATACTCGACTATACAAACAATGAAAAGATTAACTTACAGGTAAAATGTCTTCTAATTCTAAACAAAGGTTTTTTGATAATTTTGTTTGAAACGGAAAAAGGTCGTTTGCCAAACAAATTTCTATTCTTATCTACACTAAATCTTATATTAAATTACTATATACAATTTGTTTATATTGATATCTTGAAATTTTATTTCGATGGATTTTTTTTTATTTATTTTTCTTTGGTTGGGAAAGAAGAAACATAACAATATATATATATATATATATATATATATATATATATATATATATATATATATATATATATATATATATATATATATATATATATACATAATAACAATAATTTTACAAATTCAATGTTCACCTCCGTTCTATTTGCTAATTTATCTAGTCTAATAGTAATTATACAAAAATACTGCAGGAACTAAAATAAAAATTAAATTATAAATTTTCTATTTATCAGACAAGGAATGAATGAGGTCACTGCGATGTTTGTACCTCAAAAAATAATTTATATAAAATTGTGAAAAGGAAATAATATGCATAGCTGCAAGCTTTGTACTTTGCCAGAGAATATTTTTAAAAGCACACGATATATTACTTATAAAAGTAAATTATAATATACTCAAAAAATAAATTTCTGTATTAAAAGTTTTAATTATTAATTTCGAGGTTTGTTTCATTCGCTTTATAATTTGAACAGTGCTTTGACTCGGAAATAAAAGTTTAAGATTTAGTATACGAAGAGCTTTAATTACTTATGTTTTTTATATTATTTATGGATGAGATAAAAATATTCAGGAAAATTCGATAGAAAAAACTTATTACATAGTAAATATAATAAGTTACGTTTACACCGGAGGAGCATTTAGCAACATTTGTTGTCTTGTGTTTTTTCTTGTTGTGTTGTGTTGGTGTATTACAGTCTTGTAATAATGAAGATTATTTCTCTTTTGAGGATGTCATGGTGTTTGTCTCTGTTTGGGTAAGATATTTATTTTCATAACATGAGGTATTTGATGATGGCATAGGATGCGTGTTGTTGAGGTGATGCTACAGAAGTATAGGTACATGGTGAGTTATGGCTCTGGTGATCTTAATAATACGATGCTGTGTTGTTATGGGCCAAAGGTTCATGCCAATCTTGATACCATTGTAATGGACAATCAAATTTACCCATAGACGCTTCATACAACATATTAGAGATCAAATGCTCTACCAGGTTTTGAGAGTTTACAGTTTAAAAATTTCCCGTGGAAAAAGTTATGGGACAAAAAGAAAAAGGGCGTTTTTCTTGTGTTTTTTTGCTTTGTTTTTGGAATAAAAATATCCAATTTTGAAAAATGGCTCGGACTATCAAGGAGCTGATATATTATTTACCCTACAAAGTTCTTCGTTAACTGTACGAAAAGTAAAATTGCTCGGAATAATTCTCGTTTTGCTAACTGAAAAGCTGATTCCGTAGAATTTACTTATTTATTCATTTAGGCTATTAGTTCATTCAAAATATTCCTTATAGAGTTGCCCTTTCAGTTGCGCAAAGTCAGGCGAATCCTACGGCAAAATGGAGAGAAATTTAATGTTATATTCAACATTTTAATTGTTTGACGTTTGTTTGAAGTCATTTTCTGATTGTTTCGTTTATCTCTCTATAAATACTATACTTAATGAAAATAATCTACGAGAAGATTCGAGAAAGCTATGATTCTTTTTGGCGAATTTTAGTAGCTGAATATGGATAAAGTTACATTTCATAAACAAAGAACTCAAGAATAAATTAATATTTAGTTTAGCAGAAAATCCTTATATTAATTCAAGGCAAATTCAAAGGGTAAAAACCTTTTACGTGTTTTAGAAAAAGAGTACAAAATTTATAATGCCTACATAATCAATAATGATAATCCGAATCGACGAATGAATATATATATATATATATATATATATATATATATATATATATATATATATATATATATATATATATATATATATATTATATATATATATATATATATATATATATAAATATATATATATATATATATAAATATATATATATATATATATATATATATATATATATTATATGTCATTTATTCTTAGATAAGCCTTTTGTGAAGCAAAGATGTTGATTTTTTATAAAATGAACTTATATCCGCCTTTCCAGGTATTTTTTGAAGTGAAAATGATCGTAATTTACCAAATGAAAACATATTATTTCAATAGGACGGTGCACTTCCGCACTTTTCACTTCCTGTTCATAATTTTTAAACAGATGTTTTTTTAGGAAATACACTTGAGTGCAAAATAATCGACTCAAAATTATTTTGTCAAAGTACGTCTCCTGTTTCAATCTAAAAAGTGTAAATTTAAAAATATTTACTGTACAATCATTAACCTCATTTAATCTCCACCACGTATTTATCTGAGATCGGTATACCTACAATAATTAGCCTGCGTTAAGCCCGGACATAAATCCAATGGAACATTTGTGGAATGAGCTTAAACGAAGCGCCCGGGACAGAAATTAACCACCAAGGAGCATAATAGAATTGAGAGCTGCGCTTAATAATGATTGGGAAGCAATGCCTCAAAAATTTATTAGAAAAGTCATCCGATCCATGCGAAATAGACTAGCAAGCGTAACTAGGAGTAGTGGTGGTAATATCAAATATTAAATATTAAGAAATTCATGTTGTAATTGATGATTTCACTGTTCATAACGTCTTTCTTGCGTTAGTTCCAATGATGAATATTTACGAAATTCTGTTTGTATTTCATATTGTTTTTATAATACGTCTTTCAAATATTGCAATCGCAGATTTTGTAAGTTCAATAATAAAGTTATTGTTTGCACATTACATTTTTTTATTTTCATAATTCTTAAATTGAAACAGAAGGTGTAATCTCAAATATCGCTTTTGAGTCGATTATTTTGCACTCAAGTGTAGATTGGTAGACGAAGAACAATAAAGTGGCCCCTAGGACCTCTATATATTACACCACTTGATTCTTGCTTATCGAGTTATAGTCTTCTTCAACTGTTGATGTTACTAATCGCTCAATTATCTTTGCGACGGGTGAAAATACCAAACGTACATACTTTGTACGTTTTGAAACAGTTTACTAGGACCGGACTTATTTACAGAACCATGACTCGTTAACTGCCAGTCCAAATAAATTATTAAAATTAAATTAATGATACAATTATCTTGGTATTAAAACGATTTCGCTGTAGACTAATTAAAGGGCTTAATGTGAAAGAATGACGAGCCACACATGAGTTCAAAACGAGTTAATGCTATAGCAAGCCACTAAAAAATTTTTTCACCCCTTCGTCAATAGATGGCGCGATAAACCTATGGTTACACTATTGCATAGGTCTAATTTGTCTTACTATGTTAGATTCTAACTCGATGTATCTACTCGACATAATGACAAGCCACATCAAAATGGCGAATATGGCCGGAAGCGATTCGGATATTTCTGTGAAGTTTGACGATTCTAGCAACAAAAATATTGAAGTTGAGTCGACGTTTGATGACAGTGACCGTGATCCTGACTATGTACAATCTAGAAGTAACTCAAGTGATAAAAGTACACCGTTATGTAATTTTTTTTTTAAATGTGGCTTGTCACATTATTACCATTCGAGATTAAAGTATGATTGTAGTGGCTTGTGACATGGCTTGTTATATTGTTGCATTTTGTTGTAGGATAATGAACAATATCCGTCAAGAAAAAGGACAAAACCAAAGACACCCGACAAAACTCCAACAAGTCGAAGGAGACAAAGAAATAAACACTGTTATTTAAGATCAAAAAGAAAAAATTGACGAAATTTAGAGCAACCATATGTAAGCGATAAAAAGAAAAAAATGTGCCTGGTCGAGAATTGGGACCGCCTTGCAGTTGCACTAATAAGTGTAGGGAAAAGCTTCAGAGCCACGAGAGCATTATTTTTAACGAATTTTGGAACCTTGGTTCATGGGAATTACAGAATAGGTACTTATTCGGATGTATAGGTATTGTTAAGAAGAAAAGGTCCTACAGAAAGAAGCAAAAACATCAAGTCTCGCATAAAAAGAGCAATGCAGTCTACTCCATTAATGGTAATGGTGAAACTACACGTGTCTGTTAAACAGAGTTTTTAACTATCCATGGACTTTAAGCTTCTAATGGCAGAGTAAATAGCATTGTTCGCAAGGAGATAGAAGAAAATCTAGTGTCAGAAAGAGACAAGAGAGGAAAACATATAAACCGTGTAAACAAAATATCTAATTCAGAAAAAATACTAAGTGTTAAAATGTAGATAGGGTCACGAATACAGAAGTGTTAAGGAGAATAGGCAAAGAAAGGGAAATAAAAATTTTAATAAAAGAAAGAAAATTGCAATATCTCGGACATGTGATGAGCAGCGAAAGATACAACATCTTAAGACTCATAATTTAAGGAAAATTAGAGGGTAGGAGAAGCGTAGGAAGAAGACGCGTTTCCTGATTGAAGAATCTGAAAGAGTGGTTTGGTTACAGCTCAAGGCAATTCTAAAGAATAAGAAGTGTTGAAAACCACATATATTCGATTTCCAAGTATCAAAGTCACATCTTACAGTCGACAAGAGAACATGAATAAAGTTTACCTGGACCATAACATGAGTATAGCCAGTCTCTATTCGGATCGATATGTTCCTTGCTGTAAAGAAGCGGGGATTAAACCAGTTAAGGAGCATATTTACCGTAAGATATTCTGTACCGAGTATAATATTGGATTTAAGTTGCCAAAATCAGACACTTGCAAGACATGCGACGAAATTAATATTCAAATAGAGTCAGCTAAATCAGAAAAAAAAGATTATAGCGATTTAACAATACCCAACTTTCACAAGCGTAAGGCTCATTCAATGCAACAATTACTGAAGAGCGAAACAGCCCGGTCCAAAATTGATAAGAAGACATGTGTTATATCGTTTGACTTGCAGCAAGTGTTATCGATTCCCAAATTAACCACTGGTCCTGCATTTTATTGCAAGAAAATATGGATGTATAATCTAGGAATCCATGATTGTACGAAAGACGCTGGTCATATGTTTGTCTGAACGGAAAACGTTGCAAAAAGAGAAAGTGATGACATTGCATCAATGGTCGTAAAATTTCTGAGCTCAAAGATGGGTGAAGTAGAACATGTCGTTTTTTTTTCACGGATAATTGTCCCGGGCAAAACAAAAACTGGCTTTTAATGTCTTTATGGTTCCAGCTAGTAAAAGAATAACAATTTAAGTCTATTACACATCATTTTTTAGTCAGCGGACACAACTGTTATGAAGCAGGAAGGTTTTCTCACTGTACAACCACTCTCAGAGAACGTTAAAAAGAGTACTCGCACTGATAACCAGCAATATTTGAACTTTTCCAATGTTATTTCCTTTTTATTCAAGAGTGATAACAGAAAAGCATTTTACGTTAACCATTCTGTGAATGGTACCTACAACCCCGTTACTGTTGTCAAGAAGGGACGTGCAAATGTGCTTTCTGTATCTGATTTACAACGGAAGTATATTGAGCCCATTCGGATTGCAAAAAAGAAACTCGAAAATGTCAGATTATTATTACTCTTCATACCTTCAGTGTATCATCCTTTCTACAATAATTTACCTGAGGATGTCAGCCCTGATGTTGCTGATGAGGTCGCCAAGCTGGTTGATTAAATAAGATTTTGGGTATTTATTATTAATGTAATGTAACAAGCCCCATTTTTTTCAAATAATGCCTGTTTTTTTTTCTTAGATTTGGAGTAATTTTATTAAGATTGTTGTAATTATAGTTGCATAGGGCATGATGCATCGACACATCTAAACTAAAACAACAAAAAGTTGTTACTGGATTTTATAATATTATTTTTAACATTCAAAGTTAAATATCTCACTTTTGCCTTTTTGAGGCTTGTCATTGATTTACATTAAGCCCTTCAATTCGTTATTTATAGTTATCTGATAATGTCAAATAAATTATTACGAACGTTTATCAAACGATAAAAGTTCAGAAGACGGTAGATTTCTCATTAAAATAACATCTCGATTGATAAAATGCGTTAGGCTTTCACGGCCATCGTCTAACTTATTAAACTGTTTATTCGGGCTGTTAGGCCGTTGTCTTCTGAGATTAGTTCTCGACGTTTCGCCAACACTAGGAGTTGGCATCTTCTGGAGATGTTACTGATTCGCTTGTAAGCTGAAACTGACACGCGCTATCTCAGAGTCATATTTATATTTTCTATTCGCCACCCCACCACTGGTTTCTTCGTGAGGGAGCGTGTCATCGTTTGTAGTAGCTTTTCTTTCTTCGTGTTTGCGGGGAAGGTTTTTTGTGGATTTTAATATGGGTATCCATGTTTTGTTGATTTTTAGTCCTTCTTCTATCCGATTAAAATTATTTGGGATTTGGATGCTTATATATCTCCACCGCTTCCCGATACAACCGTGGGTAGTACTGTGATGTTTTATCCAGCATCTGCGTTTCTTCAAACAGTATCCGATGTTCTCCGGTTCCCAAAGCGCGTTCGGCAACGGCAGATTTGTCGATGTGTCCTAAACGACAATGGCTTTTATGTTCGTTTATCCTTGTGTTTGTGTGTCTTTTCGTGGTTCCCACATATACCATTCCACATGTGCATGGTATTCGTTATACTCTGGCCGTTGCTAATGGGTCGCGTTTGTCCTTCACCGATCTTAAACAGTCCTTGATTTTCTTTGTAGGCTTGAAAATGGTCTTTACCATTTACCATTACCTAATGTTTAGCAAGGCTGTAAGATGGAGATCCTATGGAGCTCACAATAGGGCGTAGGTGTACATCGTCTTTGTGTATTTTCGGTAAGCCATACAAGCGTGGTGGGACTGCTTCGCTGTTGCATATTCTTGGATTTACATCCTCTGGTATCGACGAAGATTTTATAAGTCTATTGATTTTCCGTAGGGTGACTGCTGTGGTATCGTTTTTAAGTTTTCTATATATCGCAGGAGAAGATCTAGAATAGAAGATTTTGTATTTTCGATTTGTAGTCGGTTGTCTTCATTACGACGGTGGCGTTTCCCTTGTCTTCTGGTAAAATTACAACATCTTTGTCTGCGTTTAACGATTTTGTGGCACGGATTTCTTGGTAGCTCAGGTTATTTTTCGGTGTCTTAGCTTTATGCAAAAATTCTTGCTGATTCTGTCCTAATTTCTTCAGCTTTTTCGACTGGTAAGTTGCGAATCGCAGACTCGATATTAGCGATGATATCTTCTTTGGGTATAACTTTAGGTGCAATCGCAAAATTTCCCCCTTTGGATAGCAATGATGTTTTCGGCTGGAGTTAAAACCTTATCCGAAAGTTTGACCACTGTTCTTTCTGTGTGATGTTTTGATTCTACCTCCTTATGTTTGGTTAAGCGTTCGTATTTGTTTTTCTGGCATTCAGTGTTCCTTACTAGTTCATTTTCCATTTATTTGTAACAAATGGATTTAATCTTATTCTCATCTTTATATTTCAACTTGCTGCTCAAAACGTAAAACAGATGTAGAAGCTCCTTGTCAACCTTTGCCAAATTTCGTCTGGTATCAGATCGGTGAAAGGACAAAAGCGACCCATTAGCAACGGCCGGAGTATACCGAATACCTTGCACATGTGTAATGGTATATGTGGGGAACCACGAAAAGACACGCTGCCAAACACGCTTTAATAAGCGGAGAACATCGGATACTGTTTGAAGAAACGCAGATGCTGGATAAAACATCACAGTACTACCCACGGTTGTATCGGGACGCGGGTGGAGATATATAAGCACCCAAATAATTTTAATCGGATAGAAAAAGGACTAAAAATCAAGAGAATACCAATATTAAAATCCACAAAAACCCTTCCCGCAAAGCACGAAGAAAGAAAAGCTACTACAAACGACGACACGTCCCCTCACGCCGAAACCAGTGGAGGGGAGTAGAAAATATAGAAAATATATGGCCTCAGTATATACATAAACACGGCGTCAGTTTCAGCTTACAAGCGAAGCAGTGACATCTCCAGAAGATGCCAGCCCCTAGTGTTCCCGAAACGTCGAGAACGAATCTCAGAAGACAACGGCCTAACAGCCCGAACAAACAGTTTAACAACATCTAGATTGACAAGGATGTCATATACAACAGTTTTGGAAAATTGTTACAAATAAAATTTAACCACGTGAAAAGCGGAGTGACTTTTTTACATATAAAGCAGTAAATGAAGAAGACGCTGAGACCAACTTGTTAAAGACTATTCTATTACATATTCTCCTTTCTTTATCAAGACTTTTGAATCACATTTGTTTTCGATACAAGAAAATTAATAAGCAATCATTAATTATGGATTCCCCTCGAGTTATTAACTGGAGAAACGAATACTTGGATGCTATATCTAGTTGAGTCAAATAGAGCAAGCGTCACGTGACGTGTCTGTGACCCTGTACGCGGGCAGACCGAAAAGGATCCATTAGTCCTGAATATTGAACATTGATTAACATTGAGTATACATTATGTGATAGACTATTACATACATAAAACCTTATCTGATTGACTATTTTTGATTGAATATTGAAATTTACTTACCAAAATACACAAGAAATAGTGGAAATAACACATGGGAAAATGTGTTTTTCAATGGATCAGAATGCTTAGGTGTTACGTTTTTTCCACATTCCTATACAGTGTGGAAATCTGAAAAATTTAAATATTGAACGTCTTAAAAAGGGGCCTTTAAATATCTGAACGTCTTAAAAAGGGGCCTTTGAAGTATGGGTCTACAGACGCTTTCTCAGAGTGTCTTAAGCAGATAATCACAAGACACACAGTGCTAAAAATACTGAAAATTGAATGTGAATTTACTATAAAAAAAAACTTAAGTTTCTTAATTACGTTCCTAAAGGCACAAGATATGAGTTCCTACAGCCTATAACACAAAGAAAGATCGGTCGAATTATTCCGTGCAGAAGTTTTGAAATTGTAAATTGCCATGTTAATAAGTAACCTCCACAGAAGAAGTTAAACATAAGAAGATTCTTTTTAATTCATTAAAATTTTTTTATTATTTTGTTAATAATCTTTTATTTTCCATTAACGAAAATACGTTCTTTTGTTATTTTTAATTATTTAATTTAATTTACTGGATCTCACAATACAAAAACTAAAACTAAATAAGATTATTCATTGATTTTCTATGTTAAACTACTCATTGTTTTTTACTCTTCTTTCTGCTTGCCGTGATTAAATCCACTGAGATTTTCCCGTTCCATAATCGCATTTATATAAGGCGTTTAGCAATTAGTTCAAAGAACGAAAGTCACTGGGAAGAGCTAAGCAACAATAATTCTGCTGCACAATTTTTTGTAAGAATGGAATTAAGATTGATTACTTGCAATATAGTGCACTGGCAACGTTGAAAGGAAGAGTAAAAGCTTAATTTCATTTTATTGTAAGAAATTGTGGGGAATTAGTGTTACAATTATATAAGAAATAGTACTCGAGGTTTATTAAGTACATATACCTATGTTTAATTAAATACACTTATCGAAATTCAAATGCAAAACGTACATACATCGCACTGTTTAACATCTTAGTATTATTCTTTATTAAAGCGAAGCTTTTATACTGGCGTTATATGTCATTTTTCTCTATAGTAAAATGCTAAGGCTAGCGTCACGAAACTAGCGCTACGAGAAGGCGTCACGGGTACCGTCATAAAATAGCGGTTCTTCACATCGACTCAGTACTCTCGATCAATTCGTTCCTAGTCATCACATATTTATTCTAAGCTGGTTTAAATTACAAACTGCATGAAAAATAACTAACAAAATACAGAAGTTAAATGAGAAGTAAAAAATTAAATGAATATATGTCAATAAAAAATTCGATTCGTAACTATTGTCAAAATTTAAAAGTCATAAATGTCTTCCAATTAATAATAATATTAAATCAGCTGTTTAAATGTTTATGACCCTTCTCGTTTTAAAATAGTTTCATATAAATACAATTATTATTTTTAAATATCTTATTTGTTTATATAATAAATAAATTTACTATCAAATTATATTTATTTTATTTATATGATGCCTATGGAATTGGTAAAACTGAGGTGGAAGCTGATCTTGCTGTTTTTAGGTCCTTTTTCACATTGGAAAGAAATATTCACCTACAAAAATCAAAAGAAAGTCACCGAAACTACTATTCCGTTGCCTCTTTAAAACGAAATTTTTAAATAATATGACGTGCTCTGTGGGACTAGAAACCTCACATTTTTATAGTGATGACAACTTTAAAATGGTTCTGATTAATATTCGTTCTATAAGATATAAAATAGCTGAATTATTTTTGTTTCTAGAGGAATTAGGATTTCCCTCGATAATTGCGGTTACCGAACACTGACTTAAAGTTAACTAGCCTTTTTTTGTAGAAAAATATACCACAATTGCTAGGTATGATCGTGCAAGTTTAGCTCATGGTGGCACCCTAATTCTTTCTACTAATAATAATTTCTCTCCTATAACAAAATATGACTTTCTGTTGAATGAATCCTTTTTTGAGTTTTCATTGGTTTATAACAAGAATCTTAATCTATACATTCTCTGCATTTATAGATCACCTGACTCTTCTACGGAACTATTTTTTTCTTCTTCTTCTTCTTCTTCTTAGGTCACTCCTATCGGAGATTGGAAATCATCAAGGCTATCCTGACCTTGTTTACAGCTGACCTAAAAAGTTCATTAGTGGTACAGCCAAACCATTCTCTGAAATTACGCAACCATGACATTCTTCTACGGCCTGGATTCCGTTTTTCTTCTATTTTTTCTTGCATTATATTTTAAAGTAATCCGTATTTATGTCCTCTCATCAGGTGACCCAAATATTGGAGTTTTCTTCGTTTGATCGTTGACAAAATTTCTGGGTCCTTTGCATTACTTCCAAGTCTGTAACTCTTTTAACCCAACTTATCGTGTTAGCGTATTAAATACGTAGCCCCTTAGCATTCTTAATCGGAGAGGGATGCTTATATCTCTGTTGCAGAAGAATTTCCTCATCTTTATGAAAGTGGCCCCAGCAATTTCGATACGTCGTTTTATTTCATTGTTTTGGTCTCCAGTTTCGTTTATTGAAGTACCCAAGTATTTGTAACTTGATACTTTTTTAATTTGAATGCCGTTTATACTAATATGTGCTGGTTGTGTCATGTTCTTACTGAAGAACATATACTTGGTTTTTTTGATATTGATACTTATGTCATAATTGTTGCAGGCAATATTTATATTTGTAAGTAATCGTTGTAATTCTTCTACTGTTCTTGCGACTAGTACAGTATCCTCTGCGTATCGAATATTATTTACAACCTCTCCATTGATTACGATTCCTTCGTTTGCTTGCAAAAGTGTTTCCTGGCAGATGCTTTCACTATAAACATTAAATAGCAGCGGTGACAAAATGCATCTCTGTCGTACTCCTCCACGTATTTCTATTGCTTGTGATATCTCATTTTCTATTTGATGTTTGCTTTCTGATTCCAATATAGATTGAGAATTATTCGCAGATCTTTATTATCTATGTCCTTTCTTTCAAGGATGTCTCTTAGCTTATCATGGCATACTCTGTCAAACGCTTTTTAAAATCGATAAAGCATGCATGTACTTCCTGATTAACGTCTAGGCATCTTTGTGTAAGAACATTCAAACTGAAGAGAGCTTCACTATTTTTTTAGAGCCTGTTAAATTTGTTAGACGATCTGCCCAATAAAAGCAGAGATTCTATGCGGTGACTTGGATATTATTAATTACGCTGTTGCTTGTGCTACCCAAGTATCCTTGATCGATATATTCGAATCGTATGGTTTCACAATGCACGTTAATTCTCCTACAAGAATAACTAAAACAACATCTACGATAATTGATTATATTGTCTCAGATTTCTCACCCCTTGATGTACGTTCTACAATTATTAGTCCGGGATTCTCTGACCATGAAGCAGTATATACCAAGTTTAACATTCTTAATAAACAATCCTCGAAAACGCAACGTTTAGGTAGGATTTTTTCAGCCCAGAACTTTCGCAAATTCCAAAATTTTTACTTGACTTGTGGATGGCACTTTCCCTCTGTGGACGTGGACTATAATTTCAGCAATTTTTTAGATAAGCATGTCTGTATTCTCAAGATCAAAGAGCAAGAGCAGGGATATCAATATTTGTACACAAGAAATTTGAAAAATATATTAAATCTTGGGAAGCATACAACGAACGTTTTATTAAAGTGACGGTTCTCCTAAGAGGAACACAAATAACAATTCTGGGGGTATATGCCGTAAATGATGACTACTCAGTGCAAGAAAAGGAAGCTTTTGAAGAAGATTTTAGAAAAATCCTGAACGAAATTCCTAACAGCCATGAGATTATATGCGGAGGAGACCTGAATGCCAGAGTAGGAAAACAAGTTCAAAGTAAAGTGGTAGGCATGCATGGAGAAGAAACTGTTAACAACAACGGAGAAAGACTCATAAATATATGCCAACAATATGAGTTAAAGATTTTGAATGGTTTTTTCGCCCACAAGAACATACATAAATACACCTGGTATCAGCACACAAGAGGTCTAAAATCGATAATAGATTATTTCATAACAAGACAACAAACTAAGTTAAGAGTACAGGACGTAAAGGTGAATAGAGGAGCAGAGTGCGGCTCGGACCACTGCCTGATAATAGGAAAAATATATACACCATTCGTAGACAGGAACCACACAGACATCAACAAAGAACACAGAGAAAAAATAGAGAGAACTACGTACACCTTAGATAATCTAGATAACGAGAGCACACAGTTACTTTACTCCTGGAGACTAAAACAAAAACTACAGGAATCACACAGATCAACGACGGATGAATACGAACATAAAAAACTGCATGAAAGACGCAGCGCTAGAAGCCTTAGGGCCACAGGTACGAAGAGTAGATAAACCATATTGGTGGGATAAAGAAGTGGAAGAAAAGATAAAAAGAAAGAAGGAAGTATATCTACAGTTATTACAACAGGGAGACGAACGTACAAAACAACAATATAAAAACTTGAATAAAGAAGTCAAACGAGAAGTGGTTAAAAAGAAAAATAGTACATGGGAACAAAAATGCCATTACCTAGACAACCATATAGGAGGGACAAAGAGCTCTGAAGCCTGGAGAACTATAAAAACGATGAGAACAACGACAAAAAACCAAGTGATAATAAATAGAATACCAGAGAACACATGGGTAGAGCATTTTGAGAACTTATTAACAGAGAGAAGAGAAAGGTTTAAACAGACAAATGAACAAGTGGAAGTAGAAGGAAGAATCGAAATATCAATAGAACAAGTGAATGAAGCAGTTAAGGGAATGAAATTAAAAAAATCTCCAGGCCCAGGCGGAATACATCCAGAGTTGATTAGATATGGATCATCAAAACTGTTTGAGATGATCCGAAAATTATTCGAAAGATGCTTAAACGGAGAAGAAGTTCCAGAAGAATGGAGACAATCGTATATCTCTCCAATACACAAAAAAGGCACAAAGATGGATCCTAAAAACTATAGAGGGATCGCAGTGATTGCTTACTATAGGCCGACTATACTCAAAAGTACTACGAAACCTGATAGAAAATGATATCAAAGACAAACAACCCGAAGAACAAGCGGGATTTAGGGCCGGACGCTCCACTATGGATAATATCTTCACATTAAAAATTGCAATGGAAAAACGAGTGCAGAGAAATAGAGAAACTCATATAGCTTTAATAGATTTGGAAAAAGCATATGACAGTGTACCGATCTCCCAACTATGGATAGAAATGGGTAACTTGAAAATAAACCCAATTCTTATTAACGCCACTCAAAAATATTACGAACAAAACTTTGCGAGAATTAAAATGGGACAAGAAATCACCTCTCCTTTTCAAACAACAAAAGGACTACGACAAGGCTGCTGTCTGTCACCCACCTTATTTAAAATCTATTTGGACAGATCCTTAGTGAAATGGGTAAAAAAATGTAGAAACATGGGAATAACGGTGGAAGAAAACAAGCTATATACACTTTTCTTTGCGGATGACCAGGTAGTAATTGCCGAAGACAGCTACGATCTTAGCTATATGGTAAGAAAACTGCAAGAAGAATATGAGGTGGCAGGTCTAAACATGAATATGACAAAATGTGAATATCTCTCAGTGGGAACAGATGAAATATGTGACCTAGTCTTGGAAGACGACAAAATCAAAGGCGTGCAATCCTGCAAATATTTGGGGGTCATTTTCAACAAGAAGGGAAATAGCGCAGATGAAATCAGGGAAAGAATAAACAAGGGCAGAGCAGCGACCCGTGCCTTAAACTCTCTTCTCTGGCAAAAAACAATTCGACGAGAAACCAAAAAACACATTTACGGTAGTATAGTTCAAAGTATTACACTTTACGGTTCGGAAGTATGGGACGTCACCAAAGCTAATAAAAATAAACTTATGACGACAGAAATGGATCATCTGAGACGAAGCTGCGGTAGATCGAAACTGGAGAGAGTTAGAAACGAACAAATAAGAAACGAAATGAAAATGGAGAGAAATATCAATGATGACATAGAAAGAAAACAATTAATCTGGTTCGGACATGTTAAAAGAATGCCAGAGTACAGATGGCCTAGGAGAGTACTGGAATGGATTCCTCCTGAAAGAAGAAAGAGAGGACGACCACGGAGAAGTTGGCGCAACGATATTGATGAAGCAATGGCGGCAAGAGACTTAGAAGAGGCAACTGCATATGACAGAAAAAGATGGAAATTGGGGGCGGAGAAGCGGCGACAGCCGTAATAAATCCGTTATTATATATTATATATATATATATATATATATATATATATATATATATATATATATATATATATATAATATATATATATAATATATATATATATATATATATATATATATATATATATATATATATATATATATGTCTGTATTCTAAATAAGGCATTTTTAATTAAAAATAAAAGTCAAAACATCACAAACCTTGGACTACCAAGGGTATCCGCATATCAGCCAAGAATATGCGTTCACTACTGTACATCAGGAAATTTACTACCAATGTCTTTGCCACCGAATATATCTTGGTATTTTTATAAACTTTTTTTATATCTTTATATCGATTTGTTAAGTAAGCCTAACAAAGCTAACCAGCATCAGCCTGCTATGCAATAAGATCTGTTTTGAAGGAAATTAATTTAGCATCTTCCAAAATATCATATTTCTCTTTGTTCGAGTCTCATCTTTGATATGGCCTTCCTTTTTTGAGTTCTAGTACAATTGCCCAATCTAATGTTATTTTTAAATTACAAAAAAGAGCAATACGATATATTTTTGGCCTCAGTAGAATAACACATTACAGAAGCTACTTCAAAAATCAAACACCTACATGTTTTTCCAGCAAGACCTAATCATGACTACTCCACCAGAAATTCAAGCTTTGATGTGTATTTACCGATCCCGTCTTCTTTCCTTAAGATCCGTAAATTGACAAAAGCCTATCTATCTGAAAGACCATATTATTCGGTGGAAGAGTTTCTTAACGAATAACTAAGAAATTACAGTACGTTTAGGTACAAGCAACTAAAGTATTTTTTATGTATTTGGGTATCACATGCAGCTACTTAAACTTATTTGTAAACTAGTTCGTAAGATTTTATTACGCAATTTGCAGTGTAGTTAAATTTTGCAATGGATTGTATATTTTATTATCTTTTATTTTGTGATTCTGTGATACTGACGATTTCTGTAATTTTAGTAAATTTTAATTGTTATTGTTATTTTTTTGACTTTTTGTAAGTTTTGTCCATAAAGTTGTGCAATTTTCAGTGACAATAAAGCATATTTTTATTCCATTCTAAAATAAACCGTTTGCACAATAAACTTTGTTTTATTTATAACACATTTAATCTCTTATTTTTTTTCTCTATAATATCATTCCTCCTATTAGAGTATTGTGTGTTATTGCGTTTCTAGGCTCGTAATGTAATATGGCTATTCAAAATTGTTTTCACGTGAGGAAAAAGAAAGAGGAAAGCGCGTAAAAATACCTACTCAACAATACATTGAAATAAGTACGTCTGTTAATGGGGTCGACAAGGAAATAAAACAGACGGAAATTTTTTAAACTATACAGTTAAATACAGCGTCAATCAGAAACAAAATTGTTGACTATTATTTTATAAGCATAAAACATTTAAGCCGTCATTAAAAGAATTATCAATTACAAATAAAAAGCCATCATTTATTTAAACTGAATCGACTATGCCCATTGTATCATTGCATTAAATTATCTACTTATATCTGGAGATAAAATTGTATTTATGGTATTAACCAAACCGGTCGAAAACCAATTCCGATAATAAATTTAAAAGAGGAATTAAATAACACTTACCCCTCTGTTTTCTCCTTCTCCGTTCGCAATTACCACTGAAAAAAAAAGATAAGTAAATGAAAAAATCGATACATTTTTAATTCAACGTACAATAGTAGAGAATTATGTAAAATATTAGTCAATAAATATAATTTAAGCTTGAAAAATATGATAAAATATAATCTACTCATTCCCTAATAAGGAAATGTTTAAAAATAAAGATCTTTAAAATATTTATGATATAAAAAAACAACGTGTTCTCTTAATTATTTTTGTTGTTATGCCTGGAAGAGTGTTTTCTGACGTTTTTGATTTAGGTCAACAGAAATGATATGATCTACAACACTAATAATTAAAATAACATACATTCGCATGGCAGTTAAAAGATAAATCCAAGTACAGTGTAAAAATATATATCTATAGTCAAATAAAATTCATCATCATCACGTAGCGCTACAACCCTGGGTGGGTCTTGGCTGACTGTACAACTTTTTTCCAATTTGTTCGGTCTTCCATCAACCTAGGGTTAAATGGAATGTTCATTTTCCGGAGATCTGCTTGGATGTTATCTCTCCATCGCATTCTGGGACGTCCGAGTGGTCTTTTGCCTGTGGGAATCTCCTCTCATACCAGTTTTACAAGTCTCTCGTTATGCCGTCTGTGCACGTAGCCTGCCCATCTTAGTCGCTGTAATTTAATTTCTTGGACAATATCGGCGTCATTGTAGAGTGCTTTTAATTCGATATTGGTTCTGATCTTATACTGGTTTGTAGTGATGTCATGGTGATGTCCGAAAATTTTTAAGTATTTTTCGTTCAAATGGTCTGAGCTTTTCTTCGTTTGCTTTGGTCATGGTCCACGTTTCGCATCCGTATGTTATTACAGGTCTGACGATGGATTTATAGATCTTGATCTTTGAACTTCTTGTAGGATTTTTTGATTGTATGAGCTTATCCAGTGCGAATAGACAGCGGTTTCCAGATTGGATTCTGTCTTTTATTTCTTCAGTAACATCGTTGTCAGCTGTGATTACGGCCCCCAGATACTTAAAACGTTGTACTCTTTCGAAATTAAAGGTGTTGACCGTCACATTTTGTCCTATTCTGTCTCTTCGTGTCGTTCTATTCATCCACTTGTTGCTCCTTCCACCTTGTTAAAGATGTTTTTCGTGGATAGGATGGAGTCTACAACGAGATCTATGTCATCTGCATATGAGAGTAATAGCTTAGGACCTTGAACCGATAGAAATTCTGTTTTTATTTCGGCCGACCTCATGGCTTTCTCTAATACAAGGTTAAAAAGTAGTGAAGATAACGCATCATCCTGTTTGAGTCCACTGTTGATTTCAAGGTTGCCAGACAGTTTTTACATTATTTGCACGTACTTTAGATATTCCACCCTCCATACAGACTTTCGTCATCCAAATGAGTTTCTTTGGTATTGAGAACTCCGCCATGTCATTCCATACTTGGCTTCTTTCTACGCTATCATATGCCTGTCGAAAGTCTATGAAAAGATTGTGTATGGTCTGTTATACTCCCATCCCTTTTCTAGAAGTTGTCTCAGCGTGAATAGTTAATCTACTGTTGATCTGTTTACCCTAAAACCGGCTTGATATTCGCCTAGGAGATTTTTAGCATAAGGGATTAGTCTACTAAAAATGATGTTTGAGATGGTTTTATATGCCGTATTTAGAAGTGAAATTCCTCTATAATTCGCGCATTTCGTTTTGTCCCCTTTCAAATAAAATTAGTAAAAGATAAACCTTTTTTGTCACAACTGTATCGACGGGTTTGACAATTGAAATTTGTAGTATAAGATATTACAAAAAGAGTATCATCTAGGGATTAATCAATATTTTATTGGAAATATTTTTAAAAAAACAATGAAAACGTCCAATTCAATATTTCGCTTATTACTTGAAAATTTGTCTATTTAGAGATTCGACAACCTCTTCAGAAAAAAATGATACACAAAATGAGATATGCCCAATTTAAATAGAATGACAAACAAAAAAGTTATTGCAAAATGAACAACAAAATCGCTGTTTTTGAATATTGTTAATAACTTTTTTATTATTTATTAATTTTTTTCAAATATACCTGAACTTGAGGGTCTTATTGTGTTTGAATAATGTGCAAAAGATGGACAAGATCGGCTTGCAAAATTTAATTTGTTTAAAAGATTTTTTGAAAAATAAGCTAATTTCTAAGGCTGGTCAAGATAATTTAACTGAATGGTTCTCAATAATCTGGGGCTTATTTTCTTCTTTAAGACATATATTAATTATAATTACTCCAGTCGTCAAACACCAAAATACCACTGACTTCTAAAAATCATACGATCAAGCTGAATTATGCCGCCCTACAAAGGGTAGGATTTGATGAGAAGGACATTCAGATCATCATGAATTTATACTGGAACCAGCGTGTTCAATTCAAGGTCAAAGACCAGCTGATCGACCAAGTGAAGATCATGCGAGTAGTAAGGCAAGGCTGTGTGCTCTCGCCAACTCTTTTTAATATATACTCTGAGGAAATTTTTACTGAACCCCTTACAAACCTATAAACGGGAATCCAAGTGAATGGTGAATACATCAATAATATCCGCTACGCCGATGACACTATGTTACTAGCAACCAGCCTCAATGATCTACAAGCCTTACTAGACCGTGTGAGAACTGTGATCGTAACATACGAACTAGACCTTAATATTAAATTCATGGTTGTCAGCCGTGCAAATTTAGATCCCAGGGCACTAATGGCAGGTAGCGAAGAGATCCAGAGAGTCGATAGATTCATTTACCTTAAAACTACCCTCAGCTCACAATGAGACTACGCTCAAGAGGCTAGATCCAGAATTGAAATGGCACGGTCTACATTTATCAAGTTGAGATCCTTGCTGCGCTGCAGTGATCTCAGTTTGGGAATAAAAATATCGTATGTGGACCATATCACCAACGTTGAGGTCCTACAGCGCATGAGAAAAGAAAATGAAGTGCTTAATTTAGTGAAACAACGTAGGCTTGAGTATCCCGTGGTTAAAAAACCTCCGAGAATAGTTTGGGATGACCTCCGCGGAGCTGTTTCGCAGAGCAGTCAACAAAACCATGATAGCCTTGATAATCGCCAACATCCGGACCGGATGAGACACTGAAGAAGAAGCTAAATTTTGCTGCAAATGTCAATATTAGAACGCTATAAAGGATGCCAAAAAGTTTACTAATTCTACCCCCAGGCTTTCCTCTAAGATCTCCCACGTAGAGGGGGGAAAATGGAAAAAAAATCGATTTACCAAGAATCTGTAAACGTTGAATTTAAACTTTCACATTATAAACGATCTAAAACATTTAAAACTGCTCTTTTTTAATTCAACTAATACGTTTTTATTTTTATTTTTAGCAGAAGTACTTAACTTCTACTATAAATCACACCCAAGAGCGTCTTCTTGGAGGTATTTCCCGTGACGTGCGATCATTTATTATGTAAATTCTGAGTTTTCAGTCATATTCTAAACGCCTTATATTTGTTGCCAAAAATCAAAATCGAATTTTTATGTTATAGGTTTCGAAGACTGGTCTCTAACATTGAAAATTTCTGTACGATCGGTCAATAAAAGTAATAAATTTTATTGACCTTAAGAGAATCGTAAAAAATGGCAAAAATCGCGAAAAAAATAAAGTTTAAAAAAAGGTAAAAGAAATAATAAGTTAGACTTACTCACAATCAATTTAATTTAACTAATCGGACGACCGGTTTCGCTTTCTATAATATGCAAAGCATCTTCAGGTCACGATACAAAGTTAAAATGCTGAAAATAATAATCCCATATTAGGGTGTTGTCTAATAAAGATAAAAAACATAGGTAGGTGATATAAATTATATAAATTACAGTAATTATGCCAATATTACATGTCTGTGGTTTTATAAATGAATAAAAAATAAAATGTTTAAGCAGACAAGGTAAGACCCACAAATTGGTAACATCGTCTATTAAACTGTAATGAATTAATAAATAAACCAATAAATAAACATTACTTACATGCCGGTACTCTATTAATTGATGGTTGAAAGAACATGGTTCAAACTATCTTGGATTGTTGATTGGAGAACTCAGGTCAACTATTGTAATTGTTTAACAGTAAACCGGGAAGTTCTTGAGGAGACAGATTTTATCCAATGAAGTAGAGATAGGTGGAATGTATTGTTTGTTTTATGAAAGTAATGTTCTATACCATTAATTTCTTTAAAGTTATTTAAGTTTATTCTGGAGATATATTTATGAAATGTGTGTTATTTATTGAGATTTTATGTTTTGTTTTGGAAGGTGACAGTTGTAAGACAATGAATAGGAATGGATGTACAGATTGTGTGGGTGTGCAATTGTATAATCTTGTAGTTATCAAAATTTCTTTGATAAAGTTGTTGCAATATCTGGCAAATTATTGTAAAGTCCAAAGATTTTTATGTTGAAATTAAATTAAGACACTTTTACACACACAGAAACACACAGAAAACACTTTAAAAAACGGGGGACGAAACAAACATTTAATTTAAAAGGAGAGGATTTCCAAAAGAACTACATTTCTTACTAGGAGACAATGAGTTTTTTATGTGCTGTATATCAGATTTTAGAGGTAAACTTGACAAATGTAGGTTAAAGTGTGACAGTTCTTCTTCTATTTTAAATGCTGTAAGGTAAGTTATCCAGTTTATGAAACAAGCTGATATTAATAAAAATCTAAAAATTTTTTAATTTTAGATATCAAAGTTATTTGATGTGTTAATATTGGCATACTTTAACAAACTTTAAATAATTGATTTCAATGTAACAATATAAATAATTGTAATACTTATTCTATGATAACTAACTCAGCTTAGTCAAAGTTACAGAACAAACTTAAGTGATTATTTGTTAATTAAATTAAAATATGTACATTTGTATTGAAAATGTATAATGTATAACTAAATTACAAACTTTCTTTGAAAATAATTGTTGGTGTGAGTCATCTGTCATGGTGTGTATAAGTATTTTTAAATATTTATTCCAATTCTGATATGTTAATATGGAACTGAAATAATAAGCAAATAAACCATTGTTGATAAAATTATTGATAAATTAAAGAAAATTAAAGAAATTGACTGAAAAATTAAGTATTCAAAGGTTAGTTGGTAATATTAATATCTGACAGTTGGGACCGGAAATTGGTTATACCAACAGGTAAAAGGTTCTCTATTTAAACCGGTGTAAAGTAAAATTATTCTTATTTCAATTTTCCTATACCATGAAGAAGTATCATCACACCGACACGAACAATGGTGAGTTTGTACAATAATTTCTGTGACACTTAACAATTTTAAATTTAAAACAGTTTATAGTTAAAATATAATATTTCTATTTGAAAATGTAGATTTGCTAATTATTAGGATTAACAAAATTCTATTTAATTAATACTGCCAGTCTGAACGACTTTACCATGTTGTGTTGGGAACAATCAAACCACGTGTTAATTTGAAATTAAATATTTGTAAAATGAGTGTATGTCGCAACCGGATGGGGTGTAATAATAATTTTGGGTTAAATAAGTTGAGGCACCATACCAGTTCAATACTGATGTTTTATATAGTTTTAGGAAAATGTAGTTTATAGTAACATGTTAATGAATCCAGTGAACAAAAACTTAATCAATGGGGACCGTATTTTAAACTTTATGTAGAAATTCAAATAATCTGAGGAGTATATCAAATGTATTTGAATGTATATGGGTACTGGAATAAAAAGTTTGACCATGATGTTCAAGTTAATTCCAGAAAATGTGCATGAAGATAATGGATACTGTATGGAAAACCTCATATAAAAGAAGATATTGGGTAATCAATTATATAAGTATATGGATTTTGGTGTGGAAAGCAGAAATGGAGTGAGATCAGGTAAAATTATTTATATTAAGTTTATATCAATACTGAGTATACTGGTGTGTACTCTAGTTCTAACTGTGCATTTAAAGTTTCAGCTGTGTGATTTTTTAGAGATTTTAATATTTCTAAAATGTTCCAGGTTATTGAGTAATAAGCCTTTGTTACAAGTATGGAGGATTGTGAAATCTGTTTGTGGATCAAAGTTATGGTTTTTATGTCGGATATGTTGGGAGAAGTGTGATTGACCCGATGTTGGACGTTCTATATATCTAAGATGTTCTCTTAGTCTAATATTGAAGGATCTGAAGGTTCTACCAATATAGCATGCATTGCAGGTATGGCAGCTCAACTTATACACTCCGCTATACTCAAGTGAGTTACGTTTATCTTTGTTATTCAAGAAAGTCAATCCTAAATTAGAGGCAGTTTTAAAAGAGATGTTTATGTAGTCATCAAAGACTTTTGCCATTTTATAAGAAAGATCACCTATGTATGTTAAAGATCTGTAAGGTTTTTGTTCCACCATTTCATTAGAATGTTGTGTATATACTTGGTGTTCTAACATTCTATTAGTCTTTTTATGTAAAATTTTATTCACTAGATTAATTGAATAACCATTATTTATAGCTATTTGTTGAATAATTTTTAATTCTTTATTGAATGATGTTAAAGTTAATGGTAACGATATTAAACGATTAATGTAACTGTAGAATGCTGCCATTTTGTGTTGAATAGGATGGTGTGAGTCAGCTGGTATAACTGTACCAGTATGAGTTGGCTTTCTATAAATATCAAGGATAATCGTGCTATTATTTAATGTTAATGTTAAATCTAAGAAATTTAAGCTATTTGAGTCATCTTGAATCTCCAGTGTAAATTTTATGGTGTGGTGTAATTGATTAAGGTAATCTAAGAAAGAATGTAGATTATCAAGAGAACCACCCCATACAATAAAATGTGTCATCTACGTATCTCGAATAGAACTTGATGTAATTAGTAAAAGGATTGTTATTCATTATTTTGTTAGATTCAAGATCATTCAAAAAGATATCTGCGAGAATTGGGGATAGAGGGGAACCCATTGCTAGTCCATCTGGTTGCACAAATGTCTCGTTATTGAAATTGAAAAAATTCTGGCTCAGGCAAATATTCAAAAGCTCTGCATATTCAATTATTTGATTAGGAGAGTAATTGTTATTCAATTTTTGTTATTCAATGTTATTTTTTTTTTTTTTTTTTATTAATATCAGCTTGTTTCATAAACTGGATAACTTAACTTACAGCATTTAAAATAGAAGAAGAACTGTCACACTTTAACCTACATTTGTCAAGTTTACCTCTAAAATCTGATATACAGCACATAAAAAACTCATTGTCTCCTAGTAAGAAATGTAGTTCTTTTGGAAATCCTCTCCTTTAATATTAAATGTTTGTTTCGTCCCCCGTTTTTTAAAGTGTTTTCTGTGTGTTTCTGTGTGTGTAAAAGTGTCTTAATTTAATTTCAACATAAAAATCTTTGGACTTTACAATAATTTGCCAGATATTGCAACAACTTTATCAAAGAAATTTTGATAACTACAAGATTATACAATTGCACACCCACACAATCTGTACATCCATTCCTATTCATTGTCTTACAACTGTCACCTTCCAAAACAAAACATAAAATCTCAATAAATAACACACATTTCATAAATATATCTCCAGAATAAACTTAAATAACTTTAAAGAAATTAATGGTATAGAACATTACTTTCATAAAACAAACAATACATTCCACCTATCTCTACTTCATTGGATAAAATCTGTCTCCTCAAGAACTTCCCGGTTTACTGTTAAACAATTACAATAGTTGACCTGAGTTCTCCAATCAACAATCCAAGATAGTTTGAACCATGTTCTTTCAACCATCAATTAATAGAGTACCGGCATGTAAGTAATGTTTATTTATTGGTTTATTTATTAATTCATTACAGTTTAATAGACGATGTTACCAATTTGTGGGTCTTACCTTGTCTGCTTAAACATTTTATTTTTTATTCATTTATAAAACCACAGACATGTAATATTGGCATTATTACTGTAATTTATATAATTTATATCACCTACCTATGTTTTTTATCTTTATTAGACAACACCCTAATATGGGATTATTATTTTCAGCATTTTAACTTTGTATCGTGACCTGAAGATGCTTTGCATATTATAGAAAGCGAAACCGGTCGTCCGATTAGTTAAATTAAATTGATTGTGAGTAAGTCTAACTTATTATTTCTTTTACCTTTTGAAATGGACTCACACAAGCAACACATTCATGATTTGAATAATGCTAGACTAGCTTTTTTGCTACACCGGTACAAAGAAATTAACATCAAAAAAATTCTACAAAAATCAAAGATATTTTTTAACAACCAATGTCTTAGGTTCAATCTATTACCTAGCTACGTTAAAGGTAGACTTAGAGAATTCAATTTCACCACAGCAACAGTAAAACAGATAAACATTTTGGGAAGATCCATCATCAGAGACGAGATCAGGAAAATATACCAAACAATTTACACCATAGATTTACAACTGAAGGCGACATATGACAATTTACACATAAAATTGACCCCACAGGAATTCGATGAGTGGATGTGCAATCTGCATGGTACATTGGATTACCTTAGGAGGAAACAGTACAGAAAATCAAGTACAAAAATCAATAATTTAAAGTACAAAACTAACCAACACAATAATAATAGAATTTTAAGTAGACAAACTAATAATGACCTAACATCAAATAATCTTAATCACAATTCTTCACTTATACCTAGCTCTTATAATAATTCTATAGATGTTTCAAATCTTTCAGAACAAATAATAAATAACTTTTCTTCTTCCTTTTCTACTTCTAGTCTGAACGAGACACCCAATCATACCCCTAGTCCAAATACATCTTTTTCTTCTGACCCAGGCGATTACTCAACAACCTCTGCACAACACTCCTTTTATGCACCATTCATTAACTACTCAACAACTGTGTTTTCAACCAATGAGACCAACTTGCTCCAAAAGGGATTTAAATTTAACCCCCCCCTAGATTCTAGAAAACAACACCTAAAAAATCTAGAGTTACTTGGAGCAGAATGTGAAAGTATCTTAACATCAGTCCCAAATGACCACACAGAAGAAATCAGGGATAAACTAAAGGTTTTATTTAGAAAAGATATGGTAAAATCAAACAATACTCATAACCACAGAGCTGCTTTCAGATCTAATAACAACTTCAAACATGTCATAAAATCCATTAATCAAAAAATAACAGAGAATAATCTAACAATAACAAAAGCAGATAAAGGTAATACAGTAGTTGTCTTGAATACCTCTGATTACACTAAAAAAGTATTGAAATTCATTGATGACAATAAGTTCATAACTAAAGCAGTCAATATTAAATCTTTTACCAATAAAGTTAAAACCTTAATCAATGACAGTAATGAAGTACTAGATGCTATCACCAAAAAAGAAACTTTCACCAAACAAATCAATTATTCCTCGATTATATGGACTATTGAAAATACATAAAACAAACATTTTCGAAGACATCCCAATTAGACCTGTTGTATCTTTTTCGAACTCTCCAACATTTGCCTTAGCAACATATTTAAATCAATTCCTTAAAACATTATACAATAATAAATTTGAATATATAGTTAATAATAATCTAAGTTTAGCCAATAAATTAACTTCATTAAAGTTTTCCACAGGTGACATACTGATATCCTTAGATATCACTAATCTATTTACAAATATCCCAACACAAGAAGTAATTAGTATAATTACTATGGACTTGTGGAATAACAATTACTCTCCTAATCAAATAATTGAATATGCAGAGCTTTTGAATATTTGCCTGAGCCAGAATTTTTTCAATTTCAATAACGAGACATTTGTGCAACCAGATGGACTAGCAATGGGTTCCCCTCTATCCCCAATTCTCGCAGATATCTTTTTGAATGATCTTGAATCTAACAAAATAATGAATAACAATCCTTTTACTAATTACATCAAGTTCTATTCGAGATACGTAGATGACACATTTATTGTATGGGGTGGTTCTCTTGATAATCTACATTCTTTCTTAGATTACCTTAATCAATTACACCACACCATAAAATTTACACTGGAGATTCAAGATGACTCAAATAGCTTAAATTTCTTAGATTTAACATTAACATTAAATAATAGCACGATTATCCTTGATATTTATAGAAAGCCAACTCATACTGGTACAGTTATACCAGCTGACTCACACCATCCTATTCAACACAAAATGGCAGCATTCTACAGTTACATTAATCGTTTAATATCGTTACCATTAACTTTAACATCATTCAATAAAGAATTAAAAATTATTCAACAAATAGCTATAAATAATGGTTATTCAATTAATCTAGTGAATAAAATTTTACATAAAAAGACTAATAGAATGTTAGAACACCAAGTATATACACAACATTCTAATGAAATGGTGGAACAAAAACCTTACAGATCTTTAACATACATAGGTGATCTTTCTTATAAAATAGCAAAAGTCTTTAATGACTACATAAACATCTCTTTTAAAACTGCCTCTAATTTAGGATTGACTTTCTTGAATAACAAAGATAAACGTAACTCACTTGAGTATAGCGGAGTGTATAAGTTGAGCTGCCATACCTGCAATGCATGCTATATTGGTAGAACCTTCAGATCCTTCAATATTAGACTAAGAGAACATCTTAGATATATAGAACGTCCAACATCGGGTCAATCACACTTCTCCCAACATATCCGACATAAAAACCATAACTTTGATCCACAAACAGATTTCACAATCCTCCATACTTGTAACAAAGGCTTATTACTCAATAACCTGGAACATTTAGAAATATTAAAATCTCTAAAAAATCACACAGCTGAAACTTTAAATGCACAGTTAGAACTAGAGTACACACCAGTATACTCAGTATTGATATAAACTTAATATAAATAATTTTACCTGATCTCACTCCATTTCTGCTTTCCACACCAAAATCCATATACTTATATAATTGATTACCCAATATCTTCTTTTATATGAGGTTTTCCATACAGTATCCATTATCTTCATGCACATTTTCTGGAATTAACTTCAACATCATGGTCAAACTTTTTATTCCAGTACCCCATATACATTCAAATACATTTGATATACTCCTCAGATTATTTGAATTTCTACATAAAGTTTAAAATACGGTCCCCATTGATTAAGTTTTTGTTCACTGGATTCATTAACATGTTACTATAAACTACATTTTCCTAAAACTATATAAAACATCAGTATTGAACTGGTATGGTGCCTCAACTTATTTAACCCAAAATTATTATTACACCCCATCCGGTTGCGACATACACTCATTTTACAAAATATTTAATTTCAAATTAACACGTGGTTTGATTGTTCCCAACACAACATGGTAAAGTCGTTCAGACTAGCAGTATTAATTAAATAGAATTTTGTTAATCCTAATAATTAGCAAATCTACATTTTCAAATAGAAATATTATATTTTAACTATAAACTGTTTTAAATTTAAAATTGTTAAAGTGTCACAGAAATTATTGTACAAACTCACCATTGTTCGTGTCGGTGTGATGATACTTCTTCATGGTATAGGAAAATTGAAATAAGAATAATTTTACTTTACACCGGTTTAAATAGAGAACCTTTTACCTGTTGGTATAACCAATTTCCGGTCCCAACTGTCAGATATTAATATTACCAACTAACCTTTGAATACTTAATTTTTCAGTCAATTTCTTTAATTTTCTTTAATTTATCAATAATTTTATCAACAATGGTTTATTTGCTTATTATTTCAGTTCCATATTAACATATCAGAATTGGAATAAATATTTAAAAATACTTATACACACCATGACAGATGACTCACACCAACAATTATTTTCAAAGAAAGTTTGTAATTTAGTTATACATTATACATTTTCAATACAAATGTACATATTTTAATTTAATTAACAAATAATCACTTAAGTTTGTTCTGTAACTTTGACTAAGCTGAGTTAGTTATCATAGAATAAGTATTACAATTATTTATATTGTTACATTGAAATCAATTATTTAAAGTTTGTTAAAGTATGCCAATATTAACACATCAAATAACTTTGATATCTAAAATTAAAAAATTTTAGATTTTTATT
>NW_027312073.1:0-47999 GCF_040954645.1 Diabrotica undecimpunctata
GAAGAGTGTATGTGTGTGTGTGTGTCTGCGTATGTTTGTGCGTGTGTGCGTGCGTGTGTGTGTAAGTGTGTGTGCCCGCTCGGCTCGCAGAGATAAGAACACGGCCGTGGCAAGAAGGCCCTGCCTGTCGTAAGAGGCGACTAATGGGTAGGAGACGAGAGGTGAAGAGTGTATGTGTGTGTGTGCGTGTGTGCATGTGTGTGTGCGTGTGTGAGTATGTGTGTGTGTCTGTTCGGCTTGCAGAGATAAGAACACGACCGAGGCAAGAAGGCCCTGCTTATCGTAAGAGGCGACCAATAGGTAGGAGTCGAGAGGTGAAGAGTGTATGTGTGTGTGCGTGTGTGCGTGCGTGTGTGCGTGTGCGTGTGCGTCTGTGCGTGTGTGCCAGCGTGTGTGCGTGTGTGTGTTTGTGAGTGTGTGTGTGTGTATGTGTGTGTGTCCCTTCGGCTCGCAAAGATAAGAAAACAGCCGTGGCAAGAAGGCCATGCAAATCGTACTGGGCGACTAATAGGTAGGAGTCGAGAGGTGAAGATTGTATGTGTGCGTGCGTGTGTGCATGTGTGTGTGTGAGTGTGTGTGTGCGCGTGTGTGTGTGAGTGTATGTGTGTGTGCGTGTGTGCGTGCGTGTGTGCGTGCGTGTGTGTGTAAGTGTGTGTATCCGTTCGGCTTGCAGAGATAAGTAAACAGCGGTGGCAAGAAGGCCATGCCTGTCGTAAAAGCGACTAATGGGTAGGAGTCGAGAGGTGAAGAGTGTATGTGTGTGTGTGCGTGTGTAAGTGTGTGTGTGTATGTATGTATGCGTCCGTTCGGCTCGCAGAGATTAGAATACGGCGAAGGCAATTAGTCCATGCCTGTCGTAAGAGGCGACTAATGGGTAGGAGTCGAGAGGTGAAGAGTGTATTTGTGAGTGTGTGTGCGTGTGTGCGTTTGTGTGTGCGTGTGTGCGTGTGTGTGTGTGAGTGTGTGTATCCGTTCGGCTTGCAGAGATAAGAATACGGCCGGGGCAAGAAGGCCCTGCCTCTCGTAAGAGGCGACTAAAAGGTATAAGTCGAGAGGTGAAGAGTGTATGTGTGCGTGCGTGTGTGTGTGTGTGTGTGTGAGTGTGTGTGTGTGTATGTGTGTGTGTCCCTTCGGCTCGCAGAGATAAGTAAACAGCGGTGGCAAGAAGGCCATGCCTGTCGTAAAAGGCGACTAATGGGTAGGAGTCGAGAGGTGAAGAGTGTATGTGTGTGTGTGCGTGTGTAAGTGTGTGTGTGTGTATGTATGTGTGTGTCCGTTCGGCTCGCAGAGATTAGAATACGGCGAAGGCAATTAGTCCATGCCTGTCGTAAGAGGCGACTAATGGGTAGGAGTCGAGAGGTGAAGAGTGTATTTGTGTGTGTGTGTGCGTGTGTGCGTGTGTGTGTGCGTGTGTGCGTGCGTATGTGAGTGTGTGTGTATGTGTGTGTAAGTGTGTGTGTGTCCAGTCGGCTCGCAGAGATAAGAACACGGCCGTGGCAAAAAGGCCCTGCCTGTCGTAAGAGGCGATTAATGCGTAGGAGTCGAGAGGTGAAGAGTGTATGTGTGTGTGTGTGTGCGTGTGTGTGCGTGTGTGAGTGTGTGTGTATGTGTGTGTGTGTCCGTTTGGCTAGCAGAGATAAGAATACGGCCGTGGCAATAAGGCCCTGCCTGTCGTAAGAGGCGACTAATGAATAGGAGTCGAGAGGTGAAGAGTGTATTTGTGTGTGTGTGTGTGCGTGTGTGCGTGTGTGTGTGCGTGTGTGCGTGCGTATGTGAGTGTGTGTGTATGTGTGTGTAAGTGTGTGTGTGTCCAGTCGGCTCGCAGAGATAAGAACACGGCCGTGGCAAAAAGGCCCTGCCTGTCGTAAGAGGCGATTAATGCGTAGGAGTCGAGAGGTGAAAAGTGTATGTGTGTGTGTGTGCGTGTGTGTGTGCGTGTGTAAGTGTGTGTATGTGTGTGTGTCCGTTTGGCTTGCAGAGATAAGAATACGGCCGAGGCAAGAAGGCCCTGCCGCTTGTAAGGGACGACTAATAAATAGGAGTCGAGAGTTGAAGAGTGTATGTGTGTGAGTGCGTGTGTGAGTATGTGTGTGTGTTAGTTCGGCCTGCAGAGATAAGAACACGACCGAGGCAAGAAGGCCCTGCCTATCGTAAGAGGCGACTAATAGGTAGGAGACGAGAGGTGAAGAGTGTATGTGTGTGTGTGCGTGTGTGCATGTGTGTGTGCGTGTGTGAGTATGTGTGTGTGTCTGTTCGGCTTGCAGAGATAAGAACACGACCGAGGCAAGAAGGCCCTGCTTATCGTAAGAGGCGACCAATAGGTAGGAGTCGAGAGGTGAAGAGTGTATGTGTGTGTGCGTGTGTGCGTGCGTGTGTGCGTGTGCGTGTGCGTCTGTGCGTGTGTGCCAGCGTGTGTGCGTGTGTGTGTTTGTGAGTGTGTGTGTGTGTATGTGTGTGTGTCCCTTCGGCTCGCAAAGATAAGAAAACAGCCGTGGCAAGAAGGCCATGCAAATCGTACGGGGCGACTAATAGGTAGGAGTCGAGAGGTGAAGATTGTATGTGTGCGTGCGTGTGTGCATGTGTGTGTGTGAGTGTGTGTGTGCGTGTGTGTGTGTGTGAGTGTATGTGTGTGTGCGTGTGTGCGTGCGTGTGTGCGTGTGCGTGTTCGTCTGTGCGTGTGTGCGTGCGTGTTTGTGTGTTTGAGAGTGTGTGTGTATGTGTGTGTGTCCCTTCGGCTCGTTGAGATAAGAAAACAGCCGTGGCAAGAAGGCCATGCAAATCGTACGGGGCGACTAATAGGTAGGAGTCGAGAGGTGAAGATTGTATGTGTGCGTGCGTGTGTGCGTCTGTGTGTGTGTGTGTGTATGTGTGTGTGTCCCTTCGGCTCGCAGAGATAAGTAAACAGCGGTGGCAAGAAGGCCATGCCTGTCGTAAATGGCGACTTATGGGTAGGAGTCGAGAGGTGAAGAGTGTATGTGTGTGTGTGTGTGTGTGCGTGTGAAAGTGTGTGTGTGTGTGTGTCTGTTTTACTTGCAGAGATAAGAATACGGCCGAGGCAAGAAGGCCCTGCCTCTTGTAAGGGGCGACTAATAAGTAGGAGTCGAGAGGTGAAGAGTGTATGTGTGTGTGTGTGTGTGCCTGTGTGCGTGTGTTTGTGTGTGTGCGTGTGTGTGTGTGCGTGTGTGTGTGTCCGTTCGGCTTGCAGAGATAAGTACACGGCCGAGGCAAGAAGGCCCTGCCTGTCGTAAGAGGCGACTAATAGATAGGAGTCGAGAGGTGAAGAATGTATGTGTGTGTGCGTGTGTTTGTGCGTGTGTGCGTGTGCGTGTGCGTGTGTGCGTGCGTGTGTGCGTGTGTGTGTTTGTGAGTATGTGTGTGTATGTGTGTGAGTGTGTGTGTGTATGTATGTGTGTGTCCGTTCGGCTCGCAGAGATTAGAATACGGCCGAGGCAATAAGTCCATGCCTGTCGTAAGTGGCGACTAATGAATAGGAGTCGAGAGGTGAAGAGTGTATGTGTGTGTGTGTGTGTGCGTGTGTTTGTACGTGTGTAAGTGTGTGTGTATATGTGTGTGTGTGTCCGTTTGGCTTGCGGAGATAAGAATAAGGCCGAGGCAAGAAGGCCCTGCCTGTCGTAAGAGAAGAATAATGGGTAGGAGTCGAGAGGTGAAGAGTGTATGTATGTCTGTGCGTGTATGCGTGCGTGTGTGAGTGTGTGCGTGTATGTGTGTGTGTCAGTGTGTGTGTGTCCGGTCGGCTCACAGAGATGAGAACACGGCCGTGGCAAGAAGGCCCTGCCTTTCGTAAGAGGCGACTAATGGGTAGGAGTCGAGAGGTGAAGAGTGTATGTGTGTGTGTGTGTGCGTGTGTGTGCGTGTGTAAGTGTGTGTGTGTATGTGTGTGTGTCTGTTTGGCTTGCAGAGATAAGAATACGGCCGAGGCAAGAAGGCCACGCTTGCTGTAAGGAGCGACTAATGGGTAGGAGTCGAGAGATGAAGAGTGTACGTGTGTGTGCGTGTGTTCGTTTGTGTGTACGTGTGTATGTGTTTGTGCGTGTGTAAGTGTGTGTGTGTGTATGGGTGTGTGTGTCCGTTCGGCTCACATGGATAAGAACTCGGCCGTGGCAAGAAGTTCCTGCCTGTCGTAAGATGCGACTAATGGGTAGGAGTCGAGAGGTGAAGAGTGTATGTGTGTGCGTGTGAGCGTGTGTGTGTGCGTGTGTGAGTATGTGAGTGTGTCCGTTCGGCTCGCAGAGATTAGAATACGGCCGAGGCAAAAAGTCCATGCCTGTCGTAAGAGGCGACTAATGAATAGGAGTCGAGAGGTGAAGAGTGTATGTGTGTGTGTGTGCGCGTGTGTTTGTGCGTGTGTGAGTGTGTGTGTATATGTGTGTGTGTCCGTTTGGCTTGCAGAGATAAGAATACGGCCGAGGCAAGAAGGCCCTGCCTGAAGTAAGACAAGAATAAGGCGAAAAGGTGAAGAGTGTATGTGTGTGCGTGTGCGTGTGCGTGTGTTCGTGTGTGTGTCTGCGTATGAGCGTGCGTGTGTGTGTGAGTGTGTGTGTATGTCCGTTCGGCTCGCAGAGATAAGAATACGTCCGTGGCAAGAAGTCCCTGAATGTCGTAAGAGACGGCTAATGGGTAGGAGTGGAGAGGTTAAGAGTGTATGTGTGTGCGTGTGTGTGTGCGTGTGTGAGTATGTGTGTGTGTCCGTTCGGTTGCCGAGATAAGAACACGGCCGAGGCAAGAAGGCCCTGCCTGTCCTAAGAGACGACTAATAGGTAGGAGTCGAGAGGTGGAGAGTGTGTGCGTGTGTGTGTGCGTGTGCGTGTGTGCGTGTGTGTGTCTGAGTGTGAGCGTGCGTGTGTGTGTGAGTGTGTGTGTATGTCCATTCGGCTCGCAGAGATAAAAACATGGCTGTAGCAAGAAGGCCCTGCCTGTTGTAAGGGGCGACTAATAGGTAGGAGTCGAGAGGTGAAGAGTGTATGTGTGTGTGCGTGTGTGTGCGCGTGTGTGAGTATGTGTGTGTGTCTGTTCGGCTTGCAGAGATAAGAATACGTCCGTGGCAAGAAGTCCCTGAATGTCGTAATAGGCGACTAATGGGTAGGAGTCGAGAGGTTAAGAGTGTATGTGTGTGTGTGTGTGTGTGTGAGTGTGTGTGTATCTGTTCGGCCCGCAGAGATAAAAATAGGTCCATGGCAAGAAGGCCCTGGCTGTATTAAGAGGCGACTATTACTATTGGATAGGAGTCGAGAGGTGGAGAGTGTGTGCGTGTGCGTGTGCGTGTGCGTGTGCGTGTGTTTGTGTGTGCGTGTGTGCCTGTGTGCGTGTAAGTGTGTGTGTATGTGTGTGTGTGAGTGTGTGTGTGTGTGCGGTCGGCTCGCAGATATAAGAAGACGGCCGTGGCAAGAAGGCCCTGCCTGTCGTAAGAGGCGACTAATGGGTAGGAGTCGAGAGGTGAAGAGTGTATGAGTGTGTGTGCCTGTGTGCGTGTGTGTGCGTGTGTGAGTGTGTAAGTATGTGTGTGTGTCTGTTCGGCTTGCAGAGATAAGAACACGGCCGAGGCAAGAAGGCCCTGCCTGTCGTAAGAGGCGACTAATAGGTAGGAGTCGAGAGGTGGAGAGTGTGTGCCAGTGCGTGTGCGTGTGCGTGTGTGCGTGTGTGTGTCTGCGTGTGAGCGTGCGTGTGTGTGTGAGTGTGTGTGTATGTCCGTTCGGCTCGCAGAGATAAGAACATGGCTGTGGCAAGAAGGCCCTGCCTGTTGTAAGGGGCGACTAATAGGTAGGAGTCGAGAGGTGAAGAGTGTATGTGTGTATGCGTGTGTGCGTGTGTGTGTGCGTGTGTGAGTATATGTGTGTGTCCGTTCGGCTTGCAGAGATAAGAACACGGCCGAGGCAAGAAGGCCCTGCTTGTCGTAAGAGGCGACTAATAGGTAGGAGTCAAGAGGTGGAGAGTGTGTGCGTGTGCGTGTGCGTGTGCGTGTGTGCGTGTGTGTGTCTGCGTGTGAGCGTGCGTGTGTGTGTGAGTGTGTGTGTATGTCCGTTCGGCTCACAGAGATAAGAATACGTCCGTGGCAAGAAGTCCCTTAATGTCGTAAGAGGCGACTAATGGGTAGGAGTCGAGAGGTTAAGAGTGTATGTGTGTGTGTGTGAGTGTGTGTGTGTCCGTTCGGCCTGCAGAGATAAGAATGCGTCCGTGGCAAGAAGGCCCTGCCTGTCTTAATAGGCGACTAATGGATAGGAGTCGAGAGGTGGAGAGTGTGTGCGTGTGCGAGTGCGTGTGCGTTTGCGTGTGCGTGTGTGCGTGTGTGCCTGTGTGCGTGTAAGTGTGTGTATGTGTGTGTGTGAGTGTGTGTGTGTGCGGTCGGCTCGCAGAGATAAGAACACGGCCGTGGCAAGAAGGCCCTGCCAGTCGTAAGAGGCGACTAATGGGTAGGAGTCGAGAGGTGAAGAGTGTATGTGTGTGTGTGTGTGTGCCTGTGTGCGTGTGTGTGCGTGTGTGAGTGTGTGTGTATGTGTGTGTGTCCGTTTGGCTTGCAGAGATAAGAATACGGCCGAGGCAAGAAGGATCTGCCTCTTGTAAGGGGCGACTAATAAGTAGGAGTCGGGAGGTGAAGAGTGTATGTGTGTGGGTGCCTGTGTGCGTGTGTGTGTGCGTGTGTGAGTATGTGTGTGTGTTAGTTCGGCTTGCAGAAATAAGAACACGACCGAGGCAAGAAGGCCCTGCCTATCGTAAGAGGCGACTAATAGGTAGGAGTCGAGAGGTGAAGAGTGTATGTGTGTGTGTGCGTGTGTGCGTGTGTGTGTGCGTGTGTGAGTATGTGTGTGTGTCCCTTCGACTTGCAGAGATAAGAATACGGCCGAGGCAAGAAGGCCCTGCCTATCGTAAGAGGCTACTAATAGGTAGGAGTCGAGAGGTGAAGAGTGTATGTGTGTGTGTGTGCCTATGTGCGTGTGTGTGTGTGTGTGTGTGCGTGTGTGAGTATGTGTGTGTGTCCGTTCGGCTTGCAGAGATAAGAACACGGCCGTGGCAAGAAGGCCCTGCCTTTCGTAAGAGGCGACTAATGGGTAGGAGTCGAGATGTGAAGAGTGTATTTGTGTGTGTGTGTGTGTGTGTGTGTGTGTGCGTGCGTGTGTGTGTCAGGGTGTGTGTCCGTTCGGCTCACAGAGATAAGAACTCGGCCATGGCAAGAAGTTCCTGCCTGTCGTAAGAGGCGACTAATGGGTAGGAGTCGACAGGTGAAGAGTGTATGTGTGTGTGTGTATGTGTGTGCGTGTGTGTGTGTGCGTGTGTGAGTATGTGTGTGTGTTAGTTCGGCTTGCAGAAATAAGAACACGACCGAGGCAAGAAGGCCCTGCCTATCGTAAGAGGCGACTAATAGGTAGGAGTCGATAGGTGAAGAGTGTATGTGTGTGTGCGTGTGTGCGTGTGTGTGTGCGTGTGTGAGTATGTGTGTGTGTGTCCGTTCGGCTTGCAGAGATAAGAACACGGCCGAGGCAAGAAGGCCCTGCCTGTCGTAATAGGCGACTTACAGGTAGGAGTCGAGAGGTGGAGAGTGTGTGCGTGTGCGTGTGCGTGTGTGTGCGCGTGTGTGCGTGCGTGTGTCTGTGAGTGTGTGTATCCGCTCGGCTTGCAGAGATAAGAATACGGCCGGGGCAAGAAGGCCCTGCCTCTCGTAAGATGCGACTAAAAGTTAGGAGTCGAGAGGTGAAGAGTGTATGTGTGTGTGTGTGTGACTGTGTGTGTGTGTCCGCTCGGCTCGCAGAGATAAGAATACGGCCGTGGCAAGAAGGCCCTGCCTGTCTCAAGAGGCGACTAATGGATAGGAGTCGAGAGGAGGAAATTGTGTGCGTGTGCGTGTGCGTGTGTGCGTGCGTGTGTGTGTAAGTGTGTGTATCCGTTCGGCTTGCAGAGATAAGTAAACAGCGGTGGCAAGAAGGCCATGCCTGTCGTAAAAGGCGACTAATGGGTAGGAGTCGAGAGGTGAAGAGTGTATGTGTGTGTGTGCGTGTGTAAGTGTGTGTGTGTATGTATGTATGCGTCCGTTCGGCTCGCAGAGATTAGAATACGGCGAAGGCAATTAGTCCATGCCTGTCGTAAGAGGCGACTAATGGGTAGGAGTCGAGAGGTGAAGAGTGTATTTGTGAGTGTGTGTGCGTGTGTGCGTTTGTGTGTGCGTGTGTGCGTGTGTGTGTGTGAGTGTGTGTATCCGTTCGGCTTGCAGAGATAAGAATACGGCCGGGGCAAGAAGGCCCTGCCTCTCGTAAGAGGCGACTAAAAGGTATAAGTCGAGAGGTGAAGAGTGTATGTGTGCGTGCGTGTGTGCGTGTGTGTGTGTGAGTGTGTGTGTGTGTATGTGTGTGTGTCCCTTCGGCTCGCAGAGATAAGTAAACAGCGGTGGCAAGAAGGCCATGCCTGTCGTAAACGGCGACTAATGGGTAGGAGTCGAGAGGTGAAGAGTGTATGTGTGTGTGTGCGTGTGTAAGTGTGTGTGTGTGTATGTATGTGTGTGTCCGTTCAGCTCGCAGAGATTAGAATACGGCGAAGGCAATTAGTCCATGCCTGTCGTAAGAGGCGACTAATGGGTAGGAGTCGAGAGGTGAAGAGTGTATTTGTGTGTGTGTGTGCGTGTGTGCGTGTGTGTGTGCGTGTGTGCGTGCGTATGTGAGTGTGTGTGTATGTGTGTGTAAGTGTGTGTGTGTCCAGTCGGCTCGCAGAGATAAGAACACGGCCGTGGCAAAAAGGCCCTGCCTGTCGTAAGAGGCGATTAATGCATAGGAGTCGAGAGGTGAAGAGTGTATGTGTGTGTGTGCGTGTGTGTGCGTGTGTGAGTGTGTGTGTATGTGTGTGTGTGTCCGTTTGGCTAGCAGAGATAAGAATACGGCCGTGGCAATAAGGCCCTGCCTGTCGTAAGAGGCGACTAATGAATAGGAGTCGAGAGGTGAAGAGTGTATTTGTGTGTGTGTGTGCGTGTGTGCGTGTGTGTGTGCGTGTGTGCGTGCGTATGTGAGTGTGTGTGTATGTGTGTGTAAGTGTGTGTGTGTCCAGTCGGCTCGCAGAGATAAGAACACAGCCGTGGCAAAAAGGCCCTGCCTGTCGTAAGAGGCGATTAATGCGTAGGAGTCGAGAGGTGAAAAGTGTATGTGTGTGTGTGTGCGTGTGTGTGTGCGTGTGTAAGTGTGTGTATGTGTGTGTGTCCGTTTGGCTTGCAGAGATAAGAATACGGCCGAGGCAAGAAGGCCCTGCCGCTTGTAAGGGACGACTAATAAATAGGAGTCGAGAGTTGAAGAGTGTATGTGTGTGAGTGCGTGTGTGAGTATGTGTGTGTGTTAGTTCGGCCTGCAGAGATAAGAACACGACCGAGGCAAGAAGGCCCTGCCTATCGTAAGAGGCGACTAATAGGTAGGAGACGAGAGGTGAAGAGTGTATGTGTGTGTGTGCGTGTGTGCATGTGTGTGTGCGTGTGTGAGTATGTGTGTGTGTCTGTTCGGCTTGCAGAGATAAGAACACGACCGAGGCAAGAAGGCCCTGCTTATCGTAAGAGGCGACCAATAGGTAGGAGTCGAGAGGTGAAGAGTGTATGTGTGTGTGCGTGTGTGCGTGCGTGTGTGCGTGTGCGTGTGCGTCTGTGCGTGTGTGCCAGCGTGTGTGCGTGTGTGTGTTTGTGAGTGTGTGTGTGTGTATGTGTGTGTGTCCCTTCGGCTCGCAAAGATAAGAAAACAGCCGTGGCAAGAAGGCCATGCAAATCGTACGGGGCGACTAATAGGTAGGAGTCGAGAGGTGAAGATTGTATGTGTGCGTGCGTGTGTGCATGTGTGTGTGTGAGTGTGTGTGTGCGTGTGTGTGTGTGAGTGTATGTGTGTGTGCGTGTGTGCGTGCGTGTGTGCGTGTGCGTGTGCGTCTGTGCGTGTGTGCGTGCGTGTTTGTGTGTTTGTGAGTGTGTGTGTATGTGTGTGTGTCCCTTCGGCTCGTTGAGATAAGAAAACAGCCGTGGCAAGAAGGCCATGCAAATCGTACGGGGCGACTAATAGGTAGGAGTCGAGAGGTGAAGATTGTATGTGTGCGTGCGTGTGTGCGTCTGTGTGTGTGTGTGTATGTGTGTGTGTCCCTTCGGCTCGCAGAGATAAGTAAACAGCGGTGGCAAGAAGGCCATGCCTGTCGTAAATGGCGACTTATGGGTAGGAGTCGAGAGGTGAAGAGTGTATGTGTGTGTGTGTGTGTGTGTGTGCGTGTGAAAGTGTGTGTGTGTGTGTGTGTGTCTGTTTTACTTGCAGAGATAAGAATACGGCCGAGGCAAGAAGGCCCTGCCTCTTGTAAGGGGCGACTAATAAGTAGGAGTCGAGAGGTGAAGAGTGTATGTGTGTGTGTGTGTGTGCCTGTGTGCGTGTGTTTGTGTGTGTGTGTGTGTGTGTGTGCGTGTGTGTGTGTCCGTTCGGCTTGCAGAGATAAGTACACGGCCGAGGCAAGAAGGCCCTGCCTGTCGTAAGAGGCGACTAATAGATAGGAGTCGAGAGGTGAAGAATGTATGTGTGTGTGCGTGTGTTTGTGCGTGTGTGCGTGTGCGTGTGCGTGTGTGCGTGCGTGTGTGCGTGTGTGTGTTTGTGAGTATGTGTGTGTATGTGTGTAAGTGTGTGTGTATGTATGTGTGTGTCCGTTCGGCTCGCAGAGATTAGAATACGGCCGAGGCAATAAGTCCATGCCTGTCGTAAGTGGCGACTAATGAATAGGAGTCGAGAGGTGAAGAGTGTATGTGTGTGTGTGTGTGCGTGTGTTTGTACGTGTGTAAGTGTGTGTGTATATGTGTGTGTGTGTCCGTTTGGCTTGCGGAGATAAGAATAAGGCCGAGGCAAGAAGGCCCTGCCTGTCGTAAGAGAAGAATAATGGGTAGGAGTCGAGAGGTGAAGAGTGTATGTATGTCTGTGCGTGTATGCGTGCGTGTGTGAGTGTGTGCGTGTATGTGTGTGTGTCAGTGTGTGTGTGTCCGGTCGGCTCACAGAGATGAGAACACGGCCGTGGCAAGAAGGCCCTGCCTTTCGTAAGAGGCGACTAATGGGTAGGAGTCGAGAGGTGAAGAGTGTATGTGTGTGTGTGTGTGCGTGTGTGTGCGTGTGTAAGTGTGTGTGTGTATGTGTGTGTGTCTGTTTGGCTTGCAGAGATAAGAATACGGCCGAGGCAAGAAGGCCACGCTTGCTGTAAGGAGCGACTAATGGGTAGGAGTCGAGAGATGAAGAGTGTACGTGTGTGTGCGTGTGTTCGTTTGTGTGTACGTGTGTATGTGTTTGTGCGTGTGTAAGTGTGTGTGTGTGTATGGGTGTGTGTGTCCGTTCGGCTTGCATAGATAAGAATACGGCCGTGGCAAGAAGGCCATGCTTGCTGTAAGGAGCGACTAATTGGTAGGAGTCGAGAGATAAAGAGTGTATGTGTGTGTGTGTTTGTTCCTTTGTGTGTGCGTGTGTAAGTGTGTGTGTGTATGTATGTGTGTGTCCGTTCGGCTCACATGGATAAGAACTCGGCCGTGGCAAGAAGTTCCTGCCTGTCGTAAGATGCGACTAATGGGTAGGAGTCGAGAGGTGAAGAGTGTATGTGTGTGCGTGTGAGCGTGTGTGTGTGCGTGTGTGAGTATGTGAGTGTGTCCGTTCGGCTCGCAGAGATTAGAATACGGCCGAGGCAAAAAGTCCATGCCTGTCGTAAGAGGCGACTAATGAATAGGAGTCGAGAGGTGAAGAGTGTATATGTGTGTGTGTGCGCGTGTGTTTGTGCGTGTGTGAGTGTGTGTGTATATGTGTGTGTGTCCGTTTGGCTTGCAGAGATAAGAATACGGCCGAGGCAAGAAGGCCCTGCCTGAAGTAAGACAAGAATAAGGCGAAAAGGTGAAGAGTGTATGTGTGTGCGTGTGCGTGTGCGTGTGTTCGTGTGTGTGTCTGCGTATGAGCGTGCGTGTGTGTGTGAGTGTGTGTGTATGTCCGTTCGGCTCGCAGAGATAAGAATACGTCCGTGGCAAGAAGTCCCTGAATGTCGTAAGAGACGGCTAATGGGTAGGAGTGGAGAGGTTAAGAGTGTATGTGTGTGCGTATGTGTGTGCGTGTGTGAGTATGTGTGTGTGTCCGTTCGGTTGCCGAGATAAGAACACGGCCGAGGCAAGAAGGCCCTGCCTGTCCTAAGAGACGACTAATAGGTAGGAGTCGAGAGGTGGAGAGTGTGTGCGTGTGCGTGTGCGTGTGCGTGTGTGCGTGTGTGTGTCTGAGTGTGAGCGTGCGTGTGTGTGTGAGTGTGTGTGTATGTCCATTCGGCTCGCAGAGATAAAAACATGGCTGTAGCAAGAAGGCCCTGCCTGTTGTAAGGGGCGACTAATAGGTAGGAGTCGAGAGGTGAAGAGTGTATGTGTGTGTGCGTGTGTGTGCGCGTGTGTGAGTATGTGTGTGTGTCTGTTCGGCTTGCAGAGATAAGAATACGTCCGTGGCAAGAAGTCCCTGAATGTCGTAATAGGCGACTAATGGGTAGGAGTCGAGAGGTTAAGAGTGTATGTGTGTGTGTGTGTGTGTGTGTGTGTGTGAGTGTGTGTGTATCTGTTCGGCCCGCAGAGATAAAAATAGGTCCATGGCAAGAAGGCCCTGGCTGTATTAAGAGGCGACTATTACTATTGGATAGGAGTCGAGAGGTGGAGAGTGTGTGCGTGTGCGTGTGCGTGTGCGTGTGTTTGTGTGTGCGTGTGTGCCTGTGTGCGTGTAAGTGTGTGTGTATGTGTGTGTGTGAGTGTGTGTGTGTGTGCGGTCGGCTCGCAGATATAAGAAGACGGCCGTGGCAAGAAGGCCCTGCCTGTCGTAAGAGGCGACTAATGGGTAGGAGTCGAGAGGTGAAGAGTGTATGTGTGTGTGTGCCTGTGTGCGTGTGTGTGCGTGTGTGAGTGTGTAAGTATGTGTGTGTGTCTGTTCGGCTTGCAGAGATAAGAACACGGCCGAGGCAAGAAGGCCCTGCCTGTCGTAAGAGGCGACTAATAGGTAGGAGTCGAGAGGTGGAGAGTGTGTGCCAGTGCGTGTGCGTGTGCGTGTGTGCGTGTGTGTGTCTGCGTGTGAGCGTGCGTGTGTGTGTGAGTGTGTGTGTATGTCCGTTCGGCTCGCAGAGATAAGAACATGGCTGTGGCAAGAAGGCCCTGCCTGTTGTAAGGGGCGACTAATAGGTAGGAGTCGAGAGGTGAAGAGTGTATGTGTGTATGCGTGTGTGCGTGTGTGTGTGCGTGTGTGAGTATGTGTGTGTGTCCGTTCGGCTTGCAGAGATAAGAACACGGCCGAGGCAAGAAGGCCCTGCTTGTCGTAAGAGGCGACTAATAGGTAGGAGTCAAGAGGTGGAGAGTGTGTGCGTGTGCGTGTGCGTGTGCGTGTGTGCGTGTGTGTGTCTGCGTGTGAGCGTGCGTGTGTGTGTGAGTGTGTGTGTATGTCCGTTCGGCTCACAGAGATAAGAATACGTCCGTGGCAGGAAGTCCCTTAATGTCGTAAGAGGCGACTAATGGGTAGGAGTCGAGAGGTTAAGAGTGTATGTGTGTGTGTGTGAGTGTGTGTGTGTCCGTTCGGCCTGCAGAGATAAGAATGCGTCCGTGGCAAGAAGGCCCTGCCTGTCTTAATAGGCGACTAATGGATAGGAGTCGAGAGGTGGAGAGTGTGTGCGTGTGCGAGTGCGTGTGCGTTTGCGTGTGCGTGTGTGCGTGTGTGCCTGTGTGCGTGTAAGTGTGTGTGTATGTGTGTGTGTGAGTGTGTGTGTGTGCGGTCGGCTCGCAGAGATAAGAACACGGCCGTGGCAAGAAGGCCCTGCCAGTCGTAAGGGGCGACTAATGGGTAGGAGTCGAGAGGTGAAGAGTGTATGTGTGTGTGTGTGTGCCTGTGTGCGTGTGTGTGCGTGTGTGAGTGTGTGTGTATGTGTGTGTGTCCGTTTGGCTTGCAGAGATAAGAATACGGCCGAGGCAAGAAGGATCTGCCTCTTGTAAGGGGCGACTAATAAGTAGGAGTCGGGAGGTGAAGAGTGTATGTGTGTGGGTGCCTGTGTGCGTGTGTGTGTGCGTGTGTGAGTATGTGTGTGTGTTAGTTCGGCTTGCAGAAATAAGAACACGACCGAGGCAAGAAGGCCCTGCCTATCGTAAGAGGCGACTAATAGGTAGGAGTCGAGAGGTGAAGAGTGTATGTGTGTGTGTGCGTGTGTGCGTGTGTGTGTGCGTGTGTGAGTATGTGTGTGTGTCCCTTCGACTTGCAGAGATAAGAATACGGCCGAGGCAAGAAGGCCCTGCCTATCGTAAGAGGTTACTAATAGGTAGGAGTCGAGAGGTGAAGAGTGTATGTGTGTGTGTGTGCCTATGTGCGTGTGTGTGTGTGTGTGTGCGTGTGTGAGTATGTGTGTGTGTCCGTTCGGCTTGCAGAGATAAGAACACGGCCGTGGCAAGAAGGCCCTGCCTTTCGTAAGAGGCGACTAATGGGTAGGAGTCGAGATGTGAAGAGTGTATTTGTGTGTGTGTGTGTGTGTGTGTGCGTGCGTGTGTGTGTCAGTGTGTGTGTCCGTTCGGCTCACAGAGATAAGAACTCGGCCGTGGCAAGAAGTTCCTGCCTGTCGTAAGAGGCGACTAATGGGTAGGAGTCGACAGGTGAAGAGTGTATGTGTGTGTGTATGTGTGTGCGTGTGTGTGTGCGTGTGTGAGTATGTGTGTGTGTTAGTTCGGCTTGCAGAAATAAGAACACGACCGAGGCAAGAAGGCCCTGCCTATCGTAAGAGGCGACTAATAGGTAGGAGTCGATAGGTGAAGAGTGTATGTGTGTGTGCGTGTGTGCGTGTGTGTGTGCGTGTGTGAGTATGTGTGTGTGTGTCCGTTCGGCTTGCAGAGATAAGAACACGGCCGAGGCAAGAAGGCCCTGCCTGTCGTAATAGGCGACTTACAGGTAGGAGTCGAGAGGTGGAGAGTGTGTGCGTGTGCGTGTGCGTGTGTGTGTCTGCGTGTGAGCGTGCGTGTGTGTGGGTGTGTGTGTATGTCCGTTCGGCTCGCAGAGATAAGAACATGGCTGTGGCAAGAAGGCCCTGCCTGTTGTAAGGGGCGACTAATGGGTAGGAGTCGAGAGGTTAAGAGTGTGTGCGTGTGCGTGTGCGTGTGCGTGTGTGCGTGTGTGTGTCTGCGTGTGAGCGTGCGTGTGTGTGTGAGTGTGTGTGTATGTCCGTTCGGCTCACAGAGATAAGAATACGTCCGTGGCAAGAAGTCCCTTAATGTCGTAAGAGGCGACTAATGGGTAGGAGTCGAGAGGTTAAGAGTGTATGTGTGTGTGTGTGAGTGTGTGTGTGTCCGTTCGGCCTGCAGAGATAAGAATGCGTCCGTGGCAAGAAGGCCCTGCCTGTCTTAATAGGCGACTAATGGATAGGAGTCGAGAGGTGGAGAGTGTGTGCGTGTGCGAGTGCGTGTGCGTTTGCGTGTGCGTGTGTGCGTGTGTGCCTGTGTGCGTGTAAGTGTGTGTGTATGTGTGTGTGTGAGTGTGTGTGTGTGCGGTCGGCTCGCAGAGATAAGAACACGGCCGTGGCAAGAAGGCCCTGCCAGTCGTAAGGGGCGACTAATGGGTAGGAGTCGAGAGGTGAAGAGTGTATGTGTGTGTGTGTGTGTGCCTGTGTGCGTGTGTGTGCGTGTGTGAGTGTGTGTGTATGTGTGTGTGTCCGTTTGGCTTGCAGAGATAAGAATACGGCCGAGGCAAGAAGGATCTGCCTCTTGTAAGGGGCGACTAATAAGTAGGAGTCGGGAGGTGAAGAGTGTATGTGTGTGGGTGCCTGTGTGCGTGTGTGTGTGCGTGTGTGAGTATGTGTGTGTGTTAGTTCGGCTTGCAGAAATAAGAACACGACCGAGGCAAGAAGGCCCTGCCTATCGTAAGAGGCGACTAATAGGTAGGAGTCGAGAGGTGAAGAGTGTATGTGTGTGTGCGTGTGTGCGTGTGTGTGTGCGTGTGTGAGTATGTGTGTGTGTCCCTTCGACTTGCAGAGATAAGAATACGGCCGAGGCAAGAAGGCCCTGCCTATCGTAAGAGGCTACTAATAGGTAGGAGTCGAGAGGTGAAGAGTGTATGTGTGTGTGTGTGCCTATGTGCGTGTGTGTGTGTGTGTGCGTGTGTGAGTATGTGTGTGTGTCCGCTCGGCTTGCAGAGATAAGAACACGGCCGTGGCAAGAAGGCCCTGCCTTTCGTAAGAGGCGACTAATGGGTAGGAGTCGAGATGTGAAGAGTGTATTTGTGTGTGTGTGTGTGTGTGTGTGTGCGTGCGTGTGTGTGTCAGTGTGTGTGTCCGTTCGGCTCACAGAGATAAGAACTCGGCCGTGGCAAGAAGTTCCTGCCTGTCGTAAGAGGCGACTAATGGGTAGGAGTCGACAGGTGAAGAGTGTATGTGTGTGTATGTGTGTGCGTGTGTGTGTGCGTGTGTGAGTATGTGTGTGTGTGTTAGTTCGGCTTGCAGAAATAAGAACACGACCGAGGCAAGAAGGCCCTGCCTATCGTAAGAGGCGACTAATAGGTAGGAGTCGATAGGTGAAGAGTGTATGTGTGTGTGCGTGTGTGCGTGTGTGTGTGCGTGTGTGAGTATGTGTGTGTGTCCGTTCGGCTTGCAGAGATAAGAACACGGCCGAGGCAAGAAGGCCCTGCCTGTCGTAAGAGGCGACTAATAGGTAGGAGTCGAGAGGTGGAGAGTGTGTGCCAGTGCGTGTGCGTGTGCGTGTGTGCGTGTGTGTGTCTGCGTGTGAGCGTGCGTGTGTGTGTGAGTGTGTGTGTATGTCCGTTCGGCTCGCAGAGATAAGAACATGGCTGTGGCAAGAAGGCCCTGCCTGTTGTAAGGGGCGACTAATAGGTAGGAGTCGAGAGGTGAAGAGTGTATGTGTGTATGCGTGTGTGCGTGTGTGTGTGCGTGTGTGAGTATGTGTGTGTGTCCGTTCGGCTTGCAGAGATAAGAACACGGCCGAGGCAAGAAGGCCCTGCTTGTCGTAAGAGGCGACTAATAGGTAGGAGTCAAGAGGTGGAGAGTGTGTGCGTGTGCGTGTGCGTGTGCGTGTGTGCGTGTGTGTGTCTGCGTGTGAGCGTGCGTGTGTGTGTGAGTGTGTGTGTATGTCCGTTCGGCTCACAGAGATAAGAATACGTCCGTGGCAAGAAGTCCCTTAATGTCGTAAGAGGCGACTAATGGGTAGGAGTCGAGAGGTTAAGAGTGTATGTGTGTGTGTGTGAGTGTGTGTGTGTCCGTTCGGCCTGCAGAGATAAGAATGCGTCCGTGGCAAGAAGGCCCTGCCTGTCTTAATAGGCGACTAATGGATAGGAGTCGAGAGGTGGAGAGTGTGTGCGTGTGCGAGTGCGTGTGCGTTTGCGTGTGCGTGTGTGCGTGTGTGCCTGTGTGCGTGTAAGTGTGTGTGTATGTGTGTGTGTGAGTGTGTGTGTGTGCGGTCGGCTCGCAGAGATAAGAACACGGCCGTGGCAAGAAGGCCCTGCCAGTCGTAAGGGGCGACTAATGGGTAGGAGTCGAGAGGTGAAGAGTGTATGTGTGTGTGTGTGTGTGCCTGTGTGCGTGTGTGTGCGTGTGTGAGTGTGTGTGTATGTGTGTGTGTCCGTTTGGCTTGCAGAGATAAGAATACGGCCGAGGCAAGAAGGATCTGCCTCTTGTAAGGGGCGACTAATAAGTAGGAGTCGGGAGGTGAAGAGTGTATGTGTGTGGGTGCCTGTGTGCGTGTGTGTGTGCGTGTGTGAGTATGTGTGTGTGTTAGTTCGGCTTGCAGAAATAAGAACACGACCGAGGCAAGAAGGCCCTGCCTATCGTAAGAGGCGACTAATAGGTAGGAGTCGAGAGGTGAAGAGTGTATGTGTGTGTGTGCGTGTGTGCGTGTGTGTGTGCGTGTGTGAGTATGTGTGTGTGTCCCTTCGACTTGCAGAGATAAGAATACGGCCGAGGCAAGAAGGCCCTGCCTATCGTAAGAGGCTACTAATAGGTAGGAGTCGAGAGGTGAAGAGTGTATGTGTGTGTGTGTGCCTATGTGCGTGTGTGTGTGTGTGTGTGTGCGTGTGTGAGTATGTGTGTGTGTCCGTTCGGCTTGCAGAGATAAGAACACGGCCGTGGCAAGAAGGCCCTGCCTTTCGTAAGAGGCGACTAATGGGTAGGAGTCGAGATGTGAAGAGTGTATTTGTGTGTGTGTGTGTGTGTGTGCGTGCGTGTGTGTGTCAGTGTGTGTGTCCGTTCGGCTCACAGAGATAAGAACTCGGCCGTGGCAAGAAGTTCCTGCCTGTCGTAAGAGGCGACTAATGGGTAGGAGTCGACAGGTGAAGAGTGTATGTGTGTGTGTATGTGTGTGCGTGTGTGTGTGCGTGTGTGAGTATGTGTGTGTGTTAGTTCGGCTTGCAGAAATAAGAACACGACCGAGGCAAGAAGGCCCTGCCTATCGTAAGAGGCGACTAATAGGTAGGAGTCGATAGGTGAAGAGTGTATGTGTGTGTGCGTGTGTGCGTGTGTGTGTGCGTGTGTGAGTATGTGTGTGTGTGTCCGTTCGGCTTGCAGAGATAAGAACACGGCCGAGGCAAGAAGGCCCTGCCTGTCGTAATAGGCGACTTACAGGTAGGAGTCGAGAGGTGGAGAGTGTGTGCGTGTGCGTGTGCGTGTGTGTGTCTGCGTGTGAGCGTGCGTGTGTGTGGGTGTGTGTGTATGTCCGTTCGGCTCGCAGAGATAAGAACATGGCTGTGGCAAGAAGGCCCTGCCTGTTGTAAGGGGCGACTAATGGGTAGGAGTCGAGAGGTTAAGAGTGTGTGCGTGTGCGTGTGCGTGTGCGTGTGTGCGTGTGTGTGTCTGCGTGTGAGCGTGCGTGTGTGTGTGAGTGTGTGTGTATGTCCGTTCGGCTCACAGAGATAAGAATACGTCCGTGGCAAGAAGTCCCTTAATGTCGTAAGAGGCGACTAATGGGTAGGAGTCGAGAGGTTAAGAGTGTATGTGTGTGTGTGTGAGTGTGTGTGTGTCCGTTCGGCCTGCAGAGATAAGAATGCGTCCGTGGCAAGAAGGCCCTGCCTGTCTTAATAGGCGACTAATGGATAGGAGTCGAGAGGTGGAGAGTGTGTGCGTGTGCGAGTGCGTGTGCGTTTGCGTGTGCGTGTGTGCGTGTGTGCCTGTGTGCGTGTAAGTGTGTGTGTATGTGTGTGTGTGAGTGTGTGTGTGTGCGGTCGGCTCGCAGAGATAAGAACACGGCCGTGGCAAGAAGGCCCTGCCAGTCGTAAGGGGCGACTAATGGGTAGGAGTCGAGAGGTGAAGAGTGTATGTGTGTGTGTGTGTGTGCCTGTGTGCGTGTGTGTGTGCGTGTGTGAGTGTGTGTGTATGTGTGTGTGTCCGTTTGGCTTGCAGAGATAAGAATACGGCCGAGGCAAGAAGGATCTGCCTCTTGTAAGGGGCGACTAATAAGTAGGAGTCGGGAGGTGAAGAGTGTATGTGTGTGGGTGCCTGTGTGCGTGTGTGTGTGCGTGTGTGAGTATGTGTGTGTGTTAGTTCGGCTTGCAGAAATAAGAACACGACCGAGGCAAGAAGGCCCTGCCTATCGTAAGAGGCGACTAATAGGTAGGAGTCGAGAGGTGAAGAGTGTATGTGTGTGTGTGCGTGTGTGCGTGTGTGTGTGCGTGTGTGAGTATGTGTGTGTGTCCCTTCGACTTGCAGAGATAAGAATACGGCCGAGGCAAGAAGGCCCTGCCTATCGTAAGAGGCTACTAATAGGTAGGAGTCGAGAGGTGAAGAGTGTATGTGTGTGTGTGCCTATGTGCGTGTGTGTTTGTGTGTGTGTGCGTGTGTGAGTATGTGTGTGTGTCCGTTCGGCTTGCAGAGATAAGAACACGGCCGTGGCAAGAAGGCCCTGCCTTTCGTAAGAGGCGACTAATGGGTAGGAGTCGAGATGTGAAGAGTGTATTTGTGTGTGTGTGTGTGTGTGTGCGTGCGTGTGTGTGTCAGTGTGTGTGTCCGTTCGGCTCACAGAGATAAGAACTCGGCCGTGGCAAGAAGTTCCTGCCTGTCGTAAGAGGCGACTAATGGGTAGGAGTCGACAGGTGAAGAGTGTATGTGTGTGTGTATGTGTGTGCGTGTGTGTGTGCGTGTGTGAGTATGTGTGTGTGTTAGTTCGGCTTGCAGAAATAAGAACACGACCGAGGCAAGAAGGCCCTGCCTATCGTAAGAGGCGACTAATAGGTAGGAGTCGATAGGTGAAGAGTGTATGTGTGTGTGCGTGTGTGCGTGTGTGTGTGCGTGTGTGAGTATGTGTGTGTGTGTCCGTTCGGCTTGCAGAGATAAGAACACGGCCGAGGCAAGAAGGCCCTGCCTGTCGTAATAGGCGACTTACAGGTAGGAGTCGAGAGGTGGAGAGTGTGTGCGTGTGCGTGTGCGTGTGTGTGTCTGCGTGTGAGCGTGCGTGTGTGTGGGTGTGTGTATGTCCGTTCGGCTCGCAGAGATAAGAACATGGCTGTGGCAAGAAGGCCCTGCCTGTTGTAAGGGGCGACTAATGGGTAGGAGTCGAGAGGTTAAGAGTGTATGTGTGTGTGTGTGTGTGAGTGTGTTTGTGTCCGTTCGGCCCGCCGAGATAAGAATACGTCCGTAACAAGGAGGCCCTGCCTGTCTTAAGAGGCGACTAATGGATAGGAGTCGAGAGGTGGAGAGTGTGTGCGTTTGCGTGTGCGTGTGCATGTGTGCGTGTGTGCCTGTGTACGTGTAAGTGTGTGTGTATGTGTGTGTGTAAGTGTGTGTGTGCGGTCGGCTCGCAGAGATAAGAACACGGCCGTGGCAAGAAGGCCCTGCCTGTCGTAAGAGGCGACTAATGGGTAGGAGTCGAGAGGTGAAGAGTGTATGTGTGTGTGTATGCCTGTGTGCGTGTGTGTGCGTGTGCGAGTGTGTGTGTATGTGTGTGTGTCCGTTTGACTTGCAGAGATAAGAATACGGCCGAGGCAAGAAGGATCTGCCTCTTGTAAGGGGCGACTAATAAGTAGGAGTCGGGAGGTGAAGAGTGTATGTGTGTGTGTGCGTGTGTGCGTGTGTGTGTGCGTGTGTGAGTATGTGTGTGTGTTAGTTCGGCTTGCAGAAATAAGAACACGACCGAGGCAAGAAGGCCCTGCCTATCGTAAGAGAAGAATAATGGGTAGGACGCGAGAGGTGAAGAGTGTATGTGTGTGTGTGTGTGTGTGTGTGCGTGTGTGTGCGTGTGTAAGTGTGTGTGTATGTGTGTGTGTCTGTTTGGCTTGCAGAGATAAGAATACGGCCGAGGCAAGAAGGCCATGCTTGCTGTAAGGAGCGACTAATGGGTAGGAGTCGAGAGATAAAGAGTGTACGTGTATGTGTGCGTGTGTTCGTTTGTGTGTACGTGTGTATGTGTTTGTGCGTGTGTAAGTGTGTGTGTGTGTATGGGTGTGTGTGTCCGTTCGGCTTGCATAGATAAGAATACGGCCGTGGCAAGAAGGCCATGCTTGCTGTAAGGAGCGACTAATTGGTAGGAGTCGAGAGATAAAGAGTGTATGTGTGTGTGTGTTTGTTCCTTTGTGTGTGCGTGTGTAAGTGTGTGTGTGTATGTATGTGTGTGTCCGTTCGGCTCACAGAGATAATAACTCGGCCGTGGCAAGAAGTTCCTGCCTGTCGTAAGATGCGACTAATGGGTAGGAGTCGAGAGGTGAAGAGTGTATGTGTGTGTGCGTGTGTGCGTGTGTGTGTGCGTGTGTGAGTATGTGTGTGTACGTTCGGCTCGCAGAGATTAGAATACGGCTGAGGCAATATGTCCATGCCTGTCGTAAGAGGCGACTAATGATTAGGAGTCGAGAGGTGAAGAGTGTATTTGTGTGTGTGTGTGAGTGTGTGCGTGTGTGTGTGTGTGAGTGTGTGTGTGTCCGTTCGGCTCGCAGAGATAAGAACATGTCTGTAGCAAGAAGGCCCTGCCTGTTGTAAGGGGCGACTAATAGGTAGGAGTCGAGAGGTGAAGAGTGTATGTGTGTGTGCGTGTGTGCGTGTGTGTGCGCGTGTGTGAGTATGTGTGTGTGTCTGTTCGGCTTGCAGAGATAAGAATACGTCCGTGGCAAGAAGTCCCTGAATGTCGTAAGAGGCAAGTAATGGGTAGGAGTCGAGAGGTTAAGAGTGTATGTGTGTGCGTGTGTGTGTGCGTGTGTGAGTATGTGTGTGTGTGTCCGTTCGGTTGCAGAGATAAGAACACGGCCGAGGCAAGAAGGCCCTGCCTGTCCTAAGAGACGACTAATAGGTAGGAGTCGAGAGGTGGAGAGTGTGTGCGTGTGCGTGTGCGTGTGCGTGTGCGTGTGTGTGTGCGTGTGTGCGTGTGTGCCTGTGTGCGTGTAAGTGTGTGTGTATGTGTGTGTGTGAGTTTTTGTGTGTGCGGTCGGCTCGCAGAGATAAGAACACGGCCGTGGCAAGAAGGCCCTGCCTGTCGTAAGAGGCGACTAATGGGTAGGAGTCGAGAGGTGAAGAGTGTATGTGTGTGTGTGTGCCTGTGTGCGTGTGTGTGCGTGTGTGAGTGTGTGTGTATGTGTGTATGTCCGTTTGGCTAGCAGAGATAAGAATACGGCCGAGGCAAGAAGGCCCTTCCTATCGTAAGAGGCGACTAATAGGTAGGAGTCGAGAGGTGAAGAGTGTATGTGTGTGTGCGTGTGTGCGTGTGTGTGTGCGTGTGTAAGTATGTGTGTGTGTCCGTTCGGCTTGCAGAGATAAGAACACGGCCGAGGCAAGAAGGCCCTGCCTGTCGTAAGAGGCGACTAATAGGTAGGAGTCGAGAGGTGGAGAGTGTGTGCCTGTGCGTGTGCATGTGCGTGTGTGCGTGTGTGTGTCTGCGTGTGAGCGTGCGTGTGTGTGAGTGTGTGTGTATGTCCGTTCGGCTCGCAGAGATAAGAACATGGTTGTGGCAAGAAGGCCCTGCCTGTTGTAAGGGGCGACTAATAGGTTGGAGTCGAGAGGTGAAGAGTGTATGTGTGTGTGCGTGTGTGCGTGTGTGTGTGCGTGTGTGAGTATGTGTGTGTGTCCGTTCGGCTTGCAGAGATAAGAACACGGCCGAGGCAAGAAGGCCCTGCCTGTCGTAAGAGGCGACTAATAGGTAGGAGTCGAGAGGTGGAGAGTGTGTGCGTGTGCGTGTGCGTGTGCGTGTGTGCGTGTGTGTGTCTGCGTGTGAGCGTGCGTGTGTGAGTTAGTGTGTGTGTTTGTCCGTTCGGCTCGCAGAGATAAGAATACGTCCGTGGCAAGAAGTCCCTTAATGTCGTAAGAGGCGACTAATGGGTAGGAGTCGAGAGGTTAAGAGTGTATGTGTGTGTGTGTGAGTGTGTGTGTGTCCGTTCGGCCTGCAGAGATAAGAGTAGATAGGCTATGTATGTCCTGGCGCATCCCCTAAATTGCAACCCCTAAAATCGCAACCCCCGGTCGTAAGTTCCAAACGGGTTAACGTAGGATGACGTAAGAGGGCTCGTTGGAAAGGGGATGAAAAATGGGGTTGAACGCAGTATGTGCCGTGCGCATCGGAGCATGCCAAAAGGTCATTACGTCATATTTTTGTTTCTATTGGTCCGATCGGGGCGTACGAGGGCTCGTTGGAACGGGGAGAAGGCAGGGAGACAAAAAACAAAGATGGCAGCAGTGCCAAATGGGCGCTAGAACGTATCTTCGTTGCTATTGGCCTGATTTTGACGTATGAGGTGTCAAATGAAAGCGTTAGTGATACAGAAGCCATGTCAACGATCAGTATGAACATTCTTCTTCTTCTTCTTCTTCTTTTCCGTACAGTGCCTAAGAGAACGTGACATTCGACGTAGAACGTGACAGTTATGTGACATTTAACGCAAGACGTGAAATGACGTGACATTCGACGCAGGACGTGACATTCGACGTAGAACGTGAAATGTCACGTGACATTCGACGCAGGACGTGACATTCGACGTAGAACGTGAAATGTCACGTGACATTCGACGCAGGTCGTGACATTCGACGCAGAACGTGAAATGACGTGACATTCGACGTGGAACGTGAAATGTCACGTGACATTCGACGTAGAACGTGACAGTTATGTGACAGTTATGTGACATTCAACGCAAGACGTGACATTCGACGCAGAACATGAAATGTCACGTGACATTCGACGCAGGACGTGTCATTCGACGCAGGACGTGACATTCGACATAGAACGTGAAATGACGTGACATTCGATATAGAATGTAACAGGGTATCAAAGAGATCTTATACATAGAATTTTATTAAATTAGACATCACAATGTAATTCATCATTCAAAATCCTTTAATTTGATGGGTCATACGTCGATTTCCGCTTATCCGTTCAAAAGATATATGGTAAGGTGTCATAACAGCCGTTGTAATAACTTGGTCGAACTATAAATGCTTATTTATTGTTATTGACGGCAAAACAAAACCACTGGCATAGAAAAATCTCTTATCGCAGTTTGATCTCTAGCAAACCCTAACTCGCTCAATTTTGCACCAAGTGCTCCGTGCAGTATACCATTAGAAAGGTATTTTCATGTATATTACGAAAATTACCGACCAAGTGCGATACGATCATTATTTATGGCTAAAAACATCATAAAACGAACCAACGTCAAATTCCCAATTCTCTTGTACTAATACAAATTATATCTTTATAAAATTTATCTAGAAACTTGCCATATAAAACGTGACATTCTACGTAGAACATATTCAGTAGTAATGAGTAGGAGAAATATACATATCTTTCATTAAAATATCTTTTATTATTGAGTTACATATAGCTACAAGTTATATATACAACACTGAAACTTTTATATTCAAAAAAAGACATAGACATGTACAAGTATGGTTTATTTACATTACATTAGTACCAAAAAAGCACTTCTTTATAATCTTCCTCCATCTTTAGTAAGCGATTAGGATATGCCAGCCAAAATCGTCCCTTTTTCACAAAACCTAGTAGTTCAAGTAGCGTTTTACTCAGGTAACCTCTATTCAAATATCGGATAAGGGTATTTCGTCGATCAGTATTTTTAATTATGTGATGTAATTTAATTTGAACGTCGTCCGTTAATGCCTCAATTTGCGTTTTTATATGTAAAAGTCGTTCTTCTCTAAGTATTCGTTCTGCTTCCAATCTCCTTTAATCTTCAATTCGCAGGTTTGTCAATTGTTCTTTACATGATTCACATAATATGTACTCAGTCCTAGTATCGATCCAATCGTTCATTTCGAATATTTCTATACAACCGCAAGGTTTTATAGTTTCACTTATTGTCTCATAAGGCATTGTGTATCCTAACCAGAGGAATAAATGTAAGAGACTTCTGAAGAGGTATCCGAAACGTTGAAGAAAAGAACTAGCATACTCCAGAGTGCTATTCTCTGCACACACACACAGATACAGAGAGCAACAATAAGGCATGTAAACAGACAAGCACCTTGATTTATACTAATTTCCAAAAATTGTTAATACAGTTATTTATACAAAAATCCAAACACACACATCTTCTGACTGAAGAAGTTTTTGTGTAATATTAACCGTATTTTTATAAAGCATGTATTATATGGATAAAATTAGTATTAATCAAAGAATTGAAATTATATACAGAAATACACTCGCGATCATAAAATCCGGGTCACCTTGAAAATCACCGATATTTCATTTTTAACGAGCTTTATCGTAAATAATAATAACACAAATACAAACTAATGCATGTTTCTGAGAATTGTTGCGGTTTCCTTTGTAACAAAGAATTCCAATAGTGCCAATTTCGCAGTAAAGTGCACACTTCCCAAAATGAACGCTACCTGTAACTCCGCTTGTTTTAAATGTCTCGTTTGTGCTTCGACTTTCTGTTAAAATTCAACGGACAAACGTTTATTATTGCCACCATTAGTGTTTATTAGTGCCATTATTAGTGTTTATTTTTTGACAAAAATGCCTTTGACTGTTGAAACGGCACAAATTGTTGCACTTGTGGAAGACGGTCACACCCAACGGCAAGTCGCAAGAACTGTTGGCGTAAGCCTTTCTACGGTTCAACGAGTGCTTCAACGCTTTCAGGAGGCAAGTTTGCTAACCAGGCGACCTGGCTCTGGACGAAGAACAACGACCACGGCACTAGATGACCGTTTCCTTGTGTTTCAGTCTTTAGAAAACCGGACCTCAACAGCGGTTATGCATTAAAATCGTCTAGAGTAAGTACGAAATCGCAATTTTAGTGTTGCAACAGTCAGAAGAAGACTTCGTTCTTCTTGACTATTTTCTCGGGTAATGGCTAGAGGACCGCCACTTCGCCGGGTGCCTCGAGTTGCACGACTAGCTTTTGCTCGACAATACGCGCATTGGGAAATTAACGATTGTAGCAAAGTGTTATTCTCAGATGAATCCCGTTTCTGACTAACTGGATCCGATGGACGTGGAAGAGTTTGGAGGAGAACCGGTGAACGATTTTCACAAGCTTGCATTGCTCCAAGAATGCCATTTGGTGGAGGCTCGGTCATGGCTTGGGGAGGTATATCTTCCGACTTCCACACAGAATTACCCTTCATCGAAAATGGGTCCCTAACTGCACGAAGGTACATTACGGAGATTCCGGAAGAACATGGTATGCCCAACATGGCAGGTCTTGGAGAAAACGCCGTTTTTATGCAGGACAACGTGCGATCGCACGTTGCCAGGATCAGTATATAATGCTTGGACGAAGTTGTAATTACGAGGGTAGCCTGGCCAGCTAGGTCTCCGGACCTGAATCCCATCGAACATCTCTGGGACGATTTGAAAAAACGTATTCAAACCCATACACCTCCTCCTAACAACGCACAGGAGCTTAAGGATCTGTTAGTGAGTGAGTGGAATAACATACCACAACATGTAATCCGGAGAAAAATTGAGAGTATGCCCCGTCGTCTGCAAGAGGTTATTAGAGCAAGGGGAGGCAACACACAATATTGGTCATTGAAATTTCACTGATTTTTTACCACATTCTGTATTTTCCATATTTTTTCGTATGTCTGTTTTATCAACAATTTGATTTGTTTTCTGTTTTTTTTCAATAAAAACAATAAAAAACCATTTTTTTTCTTTCAAAACAAACATTGATGACAAATAAAAAATACATTAGCCAAAAAAAAGGTTATTACTGCACCAGAGGCAAAAATATTGAAGAAACTTGAAATTTTCAAGATGACCCGGATTTTATGATCGCGAGTGTATATTAAATATGTTAAAAGATAGTGCATTTGTTAGCAAAACCGGATGAAGCCTCGTGATAACGCGGTACCGCATAATTCAAAACACGTAAACAAGTGTGATGACAAATTTTATTTTAATCATTGGAAAAACAAGTACACCGGAAAGAAAACCGCAGTTGCTACATTTTGTAAAATGTATGATGATATCAGCAACCACATCAACAAAATTCTAAATTGATAACAACGATTCGCTTACCGCAATATCTATTTATTGTATACCATAAAAATTAGTTGAAGAAATAAAAATAAATATATAAATATGAGCATTTCTAGAACACAAGGTGTTGCTTATCAATGAAACGAATCAGTTGATGGTACCGTAGGCGCATTAGGTTGACGCAACTTGGGCTCGCGTGGGGCGATATGCTGCTCTGTTCTTTAAAAGACCGAGGAGCGCATACGGTGTCACAGTTCGCATCACAAACATACAACAACAACAAGTTCGCAGTAGTCAATACGGTGTGCAGTGACTTACATATATCTGATAAAGGTAAGCGGTTTTTGTCTTTTGTATATTTCTATGTATTTATTATGTCCTTTTTATCATTGTATTTTATGAGAATTGTACATCTCTCTGTTCGTATTTCATGCAGTATTTTATGAAAAATGTATATTTCTATGTATTTTTTATGTCCTTTTTATCATTGTATTTTATGAGAATTGTACATCTCTCTGTTCGTATTTCATGCAGTATTTATTATGTCCTTTTTATCTATTTGGGTGTTGTAAAACATTTCACGTCTGCTATTTTTTATAAGAAGTATTCTCCGCTGTTCGTATTTCGATTTCTTGTAGTATATGGTTCTTCTCTATTGCCGAGTATGTAATGCATCTCTCCATTCACGTTAAGCGGAAAAACTATAGTTTGTTCTATTGTTGTTGTAGATGGATCTATCAAAACTAAATAATTCATCCTTGGTTGCAGAACGTAAGCCAATAAAAAATTTTAAAGATCTGCAAATTGGAGAAAAATTTACCATTCGCAGTGCAAAGGTGGTAACAACACAATTTGGGGATACAGTTCTGCTGGATTTGGGCGCTGAAGTTGTTTTCTTACCACAGCGGGTAACCAAAGCCTACCAAGCAGCAATAACGGACCTCAACAGCGGAAACTATTCGCTGATATACGAAGGGGAAGTTGATATTGGAAAAAGCAGACTCCTAGCATCCTTTAAGATAGTTGAATAAGGTAAGTGATTTTTTCTTATTGTTTGTCTGTGTGAGTAGCCATGCATATAAAACAAGTGATTAAACAGTCTGATGATTTGATGCACATTATTAAAAAGCTTAGTAAAATAATTTTCGATAAATTCACTGAAAGAGATCATAAAGTTTGGACAAGACGGGTAAATAGTCAAATTTTTAGATGTAGTAAAGTAATTAAAAATAGTAAACTATCCGTAGGAACAGTTAGAAAATTGCAAACTTACATAGGACATTTTAAGCATTTTAGGCAAATTATTTTAAATTTCAATAATAAGTACGTTGGGTTGGGGCTTAATTCAAAATTACGCAATAGAGTTAAATGGGAAAATGTTATTTCGTGTTTTACTAGTCGAATTAAAACTGGAGTTATAGTTAATTTAGTGCATAAGGACTTAACACAGTTCCTAAATGATTGTTATATTATTTTTAGTAGAAAAATTAAAATTATTTTAAAAACAAATAGAATTCTTAAAGTTAATACTACATTTTGCGGCGAATTCATTAAAAAATCAAGTGATACCGAAAGTTTAGATTTAAAATATTTTAACACTAAAAATGCTATTATAGATACATCGACCGATTTACATCTTTGGTTTAGTGAAAATGTTAAGGATAAAATTTTTACAAAGCTGTCTGAATTTGCAGAAAAAGATTCGGGTGCTGCTCTGTCTAAAGTAATCTCATTAGAAGTCAATATTAATAAAGTAGAAATAGGAAACGGTTCATCGTTCATTGACTTGCCAAAAGAGATTAGCAATAAAAAGGCTTGTATTAATGTGCATAACGTTGATCAGGCTTGTTTTTATTGGTCGATTGTTAGCGCTCTGTATCCTGTTACTAAGGATCCACAACGAGTTTCGAAATATCCACATTATTCTACTGTTTTGCAAACAGACAAATTAGAAAGCCCAATGCCATTAAACCAAATTTCAAAATTCGAAAAATCAAACGCCATATCTGTCAATGTGTTTGCATTAGAATTAAACGTAGTGAAGGATAAACAATTTTATGAAGTAGTACCTGCCAGACTGACACCGCAAAAGATGGAAAAGCATGTTAATTTGCTCCTAATACAGGATAAATATTTCCCAAAGTTAAACGATTACGATGCTCCTCCAGAAGATGATGACGATCAGATTGAAATACGCCTTCATTATTGTTGGATTAAAGATTTGGGAAAATTAGTAAAATCACAATTGAACAAAAACACACGTAAAAAATATATTTGCGATCGTTGTTTAAACTATTTTCACAGCGAAAGCAAACTAGCAGAGCACGAAGAAATGTGTTCAGATATGAATAAATGCAAAATGACTGTTCCTAAATACGATCATGTGGCTTTTCGCAATTTTACATACAAACAAACAACTCCGTTTATAGTTTATGCTGATTTTAAATGCCAATTACATAATTTTACAGATTCAAATGTCTCATTGAGTAAAACAGCAAAATATCAGAAACATGTACCTTTTAGTGCAGGTTATTATTTGAAATGTGCTTACGATGATAGTTTATCTTATTTTAATAGCTATAGAGGTGAAAATTGCATGGAGTGGTTCGCAAAAGAAATGGCCGAAATTTCCACATTTGTAAATTCCAAAATAAAGACAATTGTACCTATGGTCGAAAAGCCCAAAACAAATGGAGCAACTTTGTGCCATATTTGCGAAAAACGCTTTTTGGCTACAGATACAATTGTTGTAGATCACGATCATTTTACGGGACAAGTACGGGGATTTGCGCACCAAGCATGTAATTTGAACTTTAAAAAATTGTTTGTCGTCCCAATCGTATTTCATAATTTTAGTGGCTACGACTCGCATTTTATGATTATAGATCTTTGCAAGCATGGGAACTTGAGCTTACTTCCCATTAATAAAGAAAAATATATTTCATTTACATTACAATCTGACGAACATCAAATTAAATTACGATTTATTGATTCACTTAGATTTATGGGAGCTTCACTCGATGAATTGGCATCTCTTTTAGATATATCAGAAAAGAAGATTTTAAAACGAGAATTTAGTCAATTAGATAATGATACATTTAATTTGTTAACTTGTAAAGGAGTATTTTGTTACGATTATATTGATAGTTTGGAAAAATTGGATGAAACTTCTTTACCCACAATTAACCATTTTTATAATAAGTTAAATAATGAATACATTAGTGAAGAGAAGTATGCTCATGCCCAAAATGTTTGGCAGAAATTTAATTGTAAAAATTTGGGGGAATACAGCGATTTGTATTTAAAAACAGATATTCTGCTGTTGGCTGATGTGTTTGAGCAGTTTCGACAAAAATGTCGAGACACATATAAATTAGATCCAGCATGGTATTATACTATGCCAGGATACACTTGGGATTGTATGTTGAGATACACACAATGTAAATTAGAATTGCTAAAAGATGTGGATATGATCTTGTTTATGGAAAAAGCCATAAGAGGTGGGATATCTGTTTGTAGCAACAGATATTCGGAGGCCAACAACAAATACATTTCGTCGTATGATCCCACACGGCCCTCTAAGTACATCCTCTATTTAGATGTAAACAATCTGTATGGCTGGGCCATGAGTGAAGCTTTACCAATAGGAGGATTCAAGTGGATTGAAGACGTAACCAAATTTGGTGTTGGTAATCTTCCCGAAGGCCATATAGATATTATGTCAATACAGGATGATGCAAAGGAGGGCTATTTTTTCCAAGTTGACTTGGAGTATCCACGCGAATTACACGACAAACATAAAGATTTTCCATTTGCTGCCGAACACCGCATTCCGCCCGGTTCAAAATTGCCAAAGTTAATACCAACCTTATATCACAAAACCAAATATATTATGCATTATAGAAATCTTAAACAGGCATTAGCCAACGGGTTAATTTTAACAAAGATACATAAAGTTTTGAAATTTAATCAATCTGCGTGGCTGCGACCGTATATCGAGTTAAATACAAATTTACGGGCGGCAGCCACCAACAGTTTTGAGAAAAATTTGTTCAAATTGATGAATAATGCTGTGTTCGGCAAGACCATGGAGAACATAAGACGTCATCGTATTGTAAAATTATGTAAAAAGTGGCATGGAAGGTACGGAGCCAGAAATCTGATTGCAAGTAGTCGATTTCACAGTCGTACGATCTTTAGCGAAAATTTGGTTGCCATTGAACTAAAGAAAGCAGAGGTATGTTTTAATAAACCCCTGTATATAGGCGCAGCAATCCTCGATATATCCAAATTATGTATGTATGATTTTCACTACAACTTTATGCTTCCAACGATGGGAGAGAAAAACTGTTCATTGCTGTACATGGATACAGATAGCTTTATTTATGAATTGCAATGTTCAGATGCATATAGAGAGGTTTTACAGGCGCATCCAAGTAAATTCGATACCTCAGACTATGCCGAAAACAACCCATACGAAATAGAAAGGTTAAATAAAAAAATCCCCGGATTAATGAAGGATGAGGCAAATGGGAAAATAATTACACATTTTATTGGATTACGATCAAAAATGTACACATTTAAACTGCAAATAACTGACGAGGAGAGGGAAAAAGAGAGACAGCGTCTAGAAAGAAAACAACTAAACAAAGAGAGAATTGAATGTGACATAGGAAATTTGGGAATAACGAAAAAAGCAAAAGGAGTGAAATATAACGTCGTTCGAAATAAAATTACGTACGAAGACTATGAAAAATGTCTTAAAGAATTCAAAATTCAAACCGCGAGCGAAAGATGTATTCGGTCGTACCAACACTCAGTATTCAGCATCGAGCAATCCAAAACGGCTCTAAGTCCTTATGACGATAAGAGGTACTTAATACCAAAATCATTTAATACGCTTCCGTGGGGACATTATCTTGTTGAATAACATGTATTTGTTGTTGCAGAAAAACAGATAATTGGTGTCAAAATTCGTTTGATCATGTCTTGTTTGATACTACTTGGTTCTTTCAATGTAGATGCACTATGCATAAATAATTATCTTCTTTTAGTATATGGCTACTCATAAGATCAAAAAAAAAAGAAAAGATCACTTATCGCAAAGTTTTTGTAAATTGTAGTTTTGTAAATATAAAAAAATAGTATTAATTTTATAATGTAAGTTTTAATAATAAATTTGTGTAATCTTACATTTTTTTGATTTTATTTATGTTAGATTACAAATAAAAGACAACATATTTATATTAATATTATTTATTCAGTTAAATCATTTACAACTTTAATTTTATAATAATATACAAATTCCTTTAAAGCTAAACTTAACAAAGTGTTTGGACAAATATTGCAATATGCTGCGAAGGCTTCAACTGGTCCATGTAAAGAGTCTATAGCACCAAAATTGTTCTTGATGAAAGTTGAAATGTTTATATAGTATTCGTGAAATTGTAAACTCTTTAACAGCACCACTCTATGCGACATCATGCTCTGGTCTGCTTCTATAATTTGGTTGACGTCATCTTCCCACAAATAAAATGCGACCCCAAATTTCTCGATTGTCAGCAACTTTACATTTTCCATCACCAATTGTCTTAGTTTGCAAAAATCACCACACATAAATTCGATGGGATCATACTCATCCGCATAAGTCGGTAGATCTGCTTGGAAAAAATCACTCATTTTTTCTTTAAACCACTCAATTATGGCTTCCCACTCGAATGTGCTTAAACTGATTCTGTTAAAATTACCATGTTTACACAGAATGATGGATGGTGAAAAATCTCGAGCTGGAGATAGACCAATTTTTATATGGATAGAGCTCATTGGATATGTAGTTTCCAATAAACAATATACTTCATTTGTGGCTGCTGCTTCAAATTTTGCCAATACTCGATCTAATTCGGCGCCAGGACTAGGTGGTTGACCATCTTCATCGTAGTCAAATTCTATACTAAATTCACTGCTATCATCATCGAAATTAACAGGCTGACTGTCATAACCACTATCTTGAGAGCTCATCATCTTCTTATTTCGAATACCGTTGACGAAATGGGTGTAAACTAAACATCGTAGTTTGTCTTAAATTTATACTTTTGTCATTCCCCACTCCTTGTGGTTAATTGTAAGCCTTTTTTAGAAAAGTGTATGTCTACGCGGCGAATCGAAATATAGATCCTCAAACTATATTTGATTTATTTATCCAGCTGTTGTGTTTGCTATCCATTCCTAACCATTTCACATACATCTTATTGCCTTTTCGTCTGAGTACTTTTTCGACCAGGTATATGTCAGGGCTTGATGTTTTCTGCAATTCTTCTTCGTAAAAACCGCCACTAATCGGCGCACCTTGCATGTCTTCGAGCAAATACGTTATAGGATTTGTTATCTTAACTTGTACAATTTTAAATAATTCAGTAGTCCAATTGGGCGTGTATGCCTTTTCGAAGAAATGTTTTGCCTTTGATACACGTACAATGTCGCCAACTTTAAACTTTCGTGGACCGGCAATCTTTAAATGAGTATAACTTTTGTTTAAAATGGCTTTTTCGTTGGATTTGTTAACCTGAGACGGTTTGTATCCTGTTTTACTGTGTTTTGTGTTGTTGTATTCCTCGGTGATTATGGGTAGAGCATCTAACCATTTGTACGATCCATGTAAACTGAAATACTTGTACAACTTTGCTTTCAACGTTCTAATAACTCTTTCGCAAATGGCAGCTTTTTTGATCGTGTAGGTGCTGTAATGATTAATTTCATGTTTTTTCATTAAATTTTGAAATTTTCTCTTGTAAAATTCGGTTCCCTGATCAGATTGTAAGTTTTTTGGGACTCGTCGAGTATGAGCGAGAATATCCGAAAATGCCCGAGTAATTTCCTCACCAGTCTTCGTTTTTAGAGGACGTGTCCACACAAATTTTGAAAAACAATCAATTACAACTAGTATTAGTTTGTAATTTTTATTTTGATGTGCATAAGGACGCATTTCAGCCAAATCCATTTGCCACAAGTCATCGATTCCTTTGATTATTGTTCGACGACGAGGATAGTTTTTTCGTGCTGGTTTATGCAATTCGTTCACCACCTCTTTCTTTTCTTTAGACATTATTTTTTCATCACACCTTCTACTACCTTAAGACGTTTGTCTATATCCCATGAATGAACGCTTTTTAATGATTGTTCCACTTGTTTTATCCTCTGTTCCAGCTTTATATCGTACATCGTATGCTTTGCAACTGTTTCTGCAGCAGATTTTAGATTGTTCTCCATATCCTTTTTCAGTGTATTCAAATCATCTTGGATTATTTTTTTCAACATATTCACCAATATATTCGTCTGTGGCATCCATCGGAATCTCGATTGGTTCTTGAATAATGTTTTCATTAGGTACCGCTAGATCAGGTGCATCAAGAAATACATCATCATCATCATCACCATTCTTCTCCTCCTCCTCCTCTTCCTTTTTCATTTCTTCTTTTTTAACTTGTTCAAACTTGTTAGTGATAGTATGATGTAACGTTTTTGATGATTGTGCAATATCTTTGAGAGGTTTCGAGAGTGGTTTAAACAGTTTATTTAGGGACTCATCTTGTTCTGTTTGACCTAATTTTAATGCCAAATATTTTTTGCGAATTGATCTAGCCAATTCGGCGACTTTCTTCTTGCGAAGCGCAATGGCAACCGTATCATCTGACATTGTGTTGACAACTAAACAATTATCTTACAATTTTATATATTTATCAAATCCTTTGCGATATCGGCCATTATTGAGAGCAAAATCTTTTATAATTACCAGAGTACCATACCTATCACACCAACATTCAGAACAAATTTTTTTAAATTCATCAAATGACATGTCGGGTGATACATGCTCATCAAATACATGCTTTAAATTTATCTCATCTTGCTTGAATAGTACAATCATGTTACAGTTGTCTCTAATTAACTGCTTCGGTATTTTTGAATATGTTTGGCATAAATAAGCGGCATCGATATCTTTATGTCTGCACATGGAATAATACTCGCGAATCTTTTGCTGACCATCGCATGCAACATCGTCAAATAAAAACACAGAGTGAGGTTTAGCTTCGCTGGGACTAATAATTTCTTCGTTGTCTTTAAATGGGTAATATCCTACACCTTTAACTTGCGCTATTACATCTTGCAGTAGTTGGTATTTCGGTTGAAAGAGGGATTTCGAATAAACATAGACATTTTTAAACTTGACGCCATTCGGATTGAATAGAAGAGATAGCATAACATTCGTTTTGCCGCACCCACTTGGACCGCAAATAATCGCTCTGAATGAATTCGGTAGCAATTTACCATGTTTACTGTTGGTTGTTTTTTGGACAATGTCCAAATTATCAATTGGTAGCGTCTGCTCTTGCTGAACGACCTTCATCATGTGGCAAGTGTAGTACATAAGTACGGTAATATATATTATAGATGTCACCACTTGCATGGCATCAGTCCAATGTTGGTTGTTGAAGGAGGAGGTCTCGTGAACTCTCTAATTAATAAACTTCCAGTTGAACTACATATTCCTGGTTATCAGTATTGTGGACCCGGAACAAAACTAGAAAAACGTCTTGCACGTGGAGATCCAGGAATTAATCCATTAGACGCAGCTTGCAAACGACACGATATCGCTTATTCGCAGCATTCATCTCTCGAAGAACGTCACAAGGCCGATAAAGAATTGGAAGATAGAGCTTGGGAGCGCTTCAAGTCGAAAGACGCTAGCATTGGTAAAAAAAGTGCTGCTTTAATTGTAACTGGCGGAATGAAAACGAAAAGAAAGTTGGGGATGGGATGCTCTCGTCGTGGAAGACGGGGACGTTACTCTTTCAATCGAGATGTTGTCTCAAAAACTGCAAAGTCCATGAAAAGAGGAGCATCGTTAACAGATACTGCTTTGACGGCTGTACGAATAGCAAAATCCATAATCAAAAGGCTTGGTGGTCGTAAAGAAGTTGATGTTACACGAGTGCTACCACTAAAATCCGGAGGTTTTCTACCCCTCATACCTCTCTTTGCGGGCCTTTCCGCTTTGGGGGCTTTAGCGGGGGGTGCAGCTGGGGTGGCGAAGACAGTAGTCGACGCTAAGAATGCTCAAAAGAAATTGGAGGAGGATATTCGCCATAACAGGGCAATGGAACACATCGGTTCGGGTCTGTACCTACGTAAGAAACCGAGAGGTGGATTCGGCTTATATTTGAAAAAAAACTTCCAATAAAGCTACCCAATCGTCCGCTATATGATGTGGAGATTGCACATTATGCGAAGATCCTTAAAATACCACGTTTTCGAGGTGTTTTCATGAATGACGCTCTGCCTAGAGACGGTCCTCGACAACGAGAATGTGCAATAGTAAACTTGGATATGTCCACACATAACGGAACACATCGGGTAGCATACAGAAAGATAAACAACAACGTAGAGTATTTCGATTCATTTGGTAATTTGAAGCCGACCAAAGAACTTGTTAAGTATCTGGGTGGTGCACGTGCCAACATTTCCTATAATAACCATCAGTATCAAACATACAATCAAATTATTTGTGGACATTTATGCTTAAAGTTTTTATATAATGGAGCCTACTAAAAGTACAGAACTGCTTATGGACCATATGTTTTACAAAAAATGTTTTACAGAATTCAGTGAAGAAGAACTAAAATACATACCGCTAGATTATATTACACGAACTGTACGACCTTACGAATTGTTACAAATATGGCATAAATTGCCTAAAGAATATCGAGGAGAATTTAACCTAAAGATACTACTTCCCTGCTTCGTACATTATAACAGACCGGATTGGAGGACTCACTGGGATGGCCCACCTGATTCTCAAGCTTCATGTTATTTTTGTAAACTTGCTTTGGAACAAATAAAACTATTAAAGTAAATATTGTTGTTTTTTTTTTTTCTAATATAATAACCTATTAATACATTGACGTGAGTCAGTCATCATGTCACAGTTGTTGAGAGTAGACAGCACCAATTACATATTCTCATTTCAACCTCCCACACCGATCGTGTTGGATCCGAACAAAGATTATGAGATAGCTCTTCGATTTTTCCATTCCTACAACAGTATACCAAACATTGAAAATACCAAGTTTTATTACTACAATGACAAAAACAAATTGCAACAATTTGATATTCCCGATGGATGTTATGAAATTGCCGATATTGAAGAATACATACAACAGAAATTGGGTGCTGATAATGTGCTTAAACCCGAAACGATATTTAGTCTAAAACCTAACCATAACACGTTGCAGTGTCAAATTTTCAGCAAATATAAGATTTCGTTTAAGCAACCTGACAGTCTTGGTACAGTATTGGGATTTTCTCCTGCAATACTAAATCCAGGACAGACGCATTCTTCAGATCGACCTGTTAGGATTATTAAAGTATCTAGCATACGCTTTGAATGCAACATTAGTACCGGAGCCTTCGATGGTAACAGACCTGCTCACACGATCTACGAATTTGTCATACAATCAAATCCTGGGTACGCAATTGACGAAACTCCACACAATTTGTTGTATTTACCTGTTGTACCGCAACGAGAAATTATCAATATCACAGTGTTGGCTGTCGATCAAGAAGGACGACCTGTAAACTTTAGAGGAGAACAGAGCACATTGGTGCTGGAACTTAGATCAAGAGGGAAATGGGATTATTAATAAGGCAATCTACTGCTCATAGTACACCATTAGTTGAGCAACCGTCTAAGCGGCAACATCTTACGTCTTCATCTAAGCGGCAACATCTTACGTTTGCAAACAAATTATTTTTGCAATCACTTGGTTTTAAACTGAAAACATGACAACTATGTATGGAAAACGATCACGTTCAAACAGCATAATGCCTCCAATATTTGATATTTATCGTAAGCCGATGTTTGACGAGTCGATTCGAAAGGCCGAATACCGAACATATGCACCATTCATCAAATCATTCAATTGCAATGACATTGTGGAATTTAGCATCAATCAAGTCGACTCGTTCTTTGCAATGAGCGAAACCATGTTATGCATTAAAGGATCGCTCGCAATTAACGGAACTGGTGACGTTAAACTAGCAAATAATGTTGGTGCTTTTCTTTTGGATTTGTGTACGTACAGCGAAAGCGCAAGGGAGATGGAAACAGTGCGGGATCCTGATATTGTAAGCGCTGTACGTGCTATGACATGTTATACTCAAGAAGATTCCGGTCATATGGCAATGGCAGGTTGGAATTACCCTAGGGATCCAATTCTACACGCTGCTGATCATTCATTCAACATACAGATGCCTCTTAAGCATGTGTTCAACATTTTCAATGATTATCCTTTGATTACGTGTGGCCGTCAAACAATAAGACTAGTTCGAGCTCGAAACGACAACGATTGCATAATTGTCAAAGAAAAAACTCAAGGCCAAGTTACTACTGTTGATTAACATTACCAATATTGAGCTCAGAGTCAAGCACATATTTCCCAATGATGATATTAAATTGGAACTTATGAAATCCATTCAACAAGATCAACCTATAGTTATTCCGTTTAGAAAGTGGGAATTGCATGAATTACCAGCACTTACCAAAGGCGCTAGACGTGAAGTTTGGGCTGTAAAAACTAGCAATGCAGTGGAAAGACCCCGTTATGTCATTGTTTTCTTTCAAACCAACAAACGTGACAAGAATTCAGCTGATCCCACCTTATTTGACAATGTCGATATTCAAAGTATCAGATTATCTTTAAATGGTGAATATTGGCCAAACGAGAGAATGCAGTTGGATTTTGGCAAAACTGACTACAATGAGGCCTATTTCAACTATACCGAATTTTATCCTAGCTACATACATTCCCAACAAAAGCGACCTCTACTCGATTTGTCAGCTTTCAAGAATCACGCATTGTTTGTCATCGATTGTTCGAAACAAGAAGAAAGCATGAAAGCATCCACTGTTGACGTAAAACTCGATATTGAAGCGAATAATGGTTTTCCCGAAAATACCAAGGCTTATTGCATTATAATTCATGATTGTGTAATGGAGTACTTCCCTCTCACCGAAATTGTAAAAAGTCTAAATTAGATGCATAAATTGTCAGTAGTGAACGAGCAGTCATCATGAGAGTAGCATTCGTAGACATTCAGGGATTCGATGTGGACGGATGGTTTGTTCCCAAAGAACTTACCATTGAAATAGGTTTTAAACGAAGTCATTACATCTTTTTGCCCCAGAAACCATTTAATGCGCTAACTAATGGAGATAGGAAGACTGCCTCATACGTGGAGAAAAAACTGCTTGGAATTTGATACTCTGATGGGCAAGTAGAATTGTCCAAAATCAATGAAATACTAGAAACCAAGTTGTTGTATGCAGCAGATTACATCTACGTTCGAGGAGAACAAAAAGCAGAATATTTGGATAAGAAACGTCACGTTTTTGGAGTTTTTCCCATTATTATTGATGTTTGCAAGTTTGATGGTACGCCTCGTGCTACTGGAAATGTTGGCCCTACTGCAAACCCATGTCATGCCGCTGGATTATTTTCATGTACCGAAAGAAATGTGGATCGTCTACGTCACTGGTTTACCAATAACATAATACCATTGTAATTTTTATAGTTTATTCGTCTTCCGGGTTTGGACCGTGTCATTTGTGAGTGACCCAAAAGTGGGTTCATCTCGACGTTTCGCTACAATTGTATGTAGCTTCTTCAGGAGAACAAAAAAGAAACAAAAGACAGGAAGATGGGTAGTTAGCAACGGTAACTCAGTTACTCAACGCAACCAGAGGCGAATACTAACTACCAAGATGGGCATTTGGTCACAGTAACTCAACTACTCAACGCAGCCAGAGGTGAAAACCAAATGCCAGGACAGGGATTCACGTCCAACAGCTCAGAACACTAACGCGTCGAGAGGAAGGGAGTGAATCCGACGATTACTCCGCTACCGCTCTATTTATAGTCGCGATGACCTGTCGTGTCGGGACGTATCGGCACACTCCGTGGCGCGAACGTCAAGAAGCGCGCGCTGGCCAATCATGTGGCTGCATTGTGGTAGCGGGACCGGACGGCGGCTCTAGACTGGGATTCCAGATGGGAGACCAGTAGTATCCTTCCTCTCGATTGATATTATGTGGATTTTTTCGGATCTCTAGAGATTCGCGGATTTTCCTGGAATAAAAGAAGGGGCTCTTAGAAATAATATGGGTTTTTTCGAACAATATGGAATGACCGGTTTCTTGGCAGTGTTCTGCAACTGCAGAATGGGAGAAAAGACCTGATCGAATGCATCTTTGATGCTCTTGAATCCGAGTTTTGACGGAACGACCAGTTTCGCCAATATACACTTGTCCACATGAACAAGGAATAGAATAGACACCACAGGAAGATAGGGGCGGTAATGGATCCTTAGGAGAGGGTAGATATTGTGAGATTTTCTTGGGTGGTCGAAAAGTAGTCCTGATACCTTCTTTGCGAAGAATTTTGCCAATCCTATCAGTGACACTTCGAATATACGGAAGAAAAGCCACAGGAGTATTACCCGAAGATTCTGAATTTGTCGTCCTAGGGTGTAAAGGGGGATGTAGATGTCGGTGTGTAATATTTTGAATTGTGGACTTGGAGTAACCGTTGGCGACAAGGGTTTTTTGCAGATGGCCAAGTTCTTCTCTAAGGTTGTCAGGTTCAGAAATCGAAATGGCCCGATGGATGAGAGAGTTGATCACAGAATTCTTTTGGGCAGGATGGTGGTGTGATGAAGCATGTAGGTAACGATTCGTGTGAGTCTTTTTTCTATAAACAGAGTGACCCCATCGGCCATTGGGCTTGGAGGTGACTAATACATCGAGAAAGGGAAGGGACCGATTATTTTCTACTTCCATTGTGAATTTTATACTCGGATGTTGTGAGTTAAGATGATCTAGGAAGGGAGAAAGGGTATGTTGACCATGAGGCCAGATGATAAATGTATCATCAACGTAGCGGAACCAGACTTTTGGTTTTAAGGGGTAAGATTCTAGGGCTAAAGACTCAAAAGCTTCCATGAAAATGTCAGCAATGACAGGGGAAAGGGGAGAACCCATTGGTGTTCCAGATATTTGTTTGTAGAAATTGCCTCTAAAAGAAAAATATGTTGAAAGGAGGCATTTTTCCGCAAGATCTGCCAAAACCAAAGACTTGTTATCATTGGTCAAGTGATCTCGCAGAACAACTAGAGAGTCATGTATGGGGATATTGGTAAATAGGGATGATACATCGAAACTGACGAGAATGTCTTGGGGATCGACCGTGAGGGAGGAGATTAAGGTGATGAAATGTGTGGAATTTCGGACATAAGAAGAGGTACGACCAGTATAGGTCTTAAACTGATTCGACAAGTACTTTGCGAGTTTGTAGGTAGGAGAGTTAATCGTAGTCACAATGGGACGAAGAGGTACGTTGTCTTTATGGATTTTGGGAAGACCGTAAATTCTGGGGCAGATGGAGTTTTTCGGAACTATGGACTTCTTAACATCATCGGAAAGATCGGATTGTTTGATGGCATGGAAAATTTCGCGTTCGACTCTAGGAGTGGGGTCTCGAGAAATTGTGTTATAACAGGATGTATCCCTAAGTAAGACGTTTACTTTCTCTATGTAGGAAGGAGTATCCAGGATGACTGTGGCATTACCTTTGTCTGCAGGAAGGATTATTATCTCAGAAAGAGAACGGAGATTGTTGAGAGCTATGAATTCCTCACGAGATATATTGGAAGTAGGGATTTTGGCTGTATCAAGACATTTAGCGACGTCAAAGCGGATACGGTCGGCTGGAATTTTGGGAATTGTGCGGAGTGCCGCTTCCACATTTGAAACTATTTCTTCGGTAGGAATTCTGGAAGGAGTGATAGCAAAATTAAGACCTTTAGATAGAAGACTGCTTTCTGAACTTGTTAATTGGTAAGAAGAAAGATTAACGACGGTGTTAGTAAGAGGTGAAAGAGAAGTAGAAGTGGTGGAATGTGATTTTTTCTTAGATACAAGGGATTGGAATTTCTTTTTGTGAGTTTCGTTGCTTGCAAGCAACGAATATGTGTGTGTGTCCGTTCGGCTTGCAGAGATAAGAACACGGCCGAGGCAAGAAGGCCCTGCCTGTCGTAAGAGGCGACTAATAGGTAGGAGTCGAGAGGTGAAGAGTGTATTTGTGTGTCTGTGTGTGCGTGTATGTGCGTGTGTGAGTGTGTGTGTGTGTGTCCAGTCGGCTTGCAGAGATAAGAACACGGCCGTGACAAGAAGGCCCTGCCTCTTGTAAGGGGCGACTAATCGGTAGGAGTCGAGAGGTGAATAGTGTATGTGTGTGTGTGCGTGTGTGGGTGTGTGTGTGTTTGTGCGTGTGTGAGTGTGTGTATGTGTATGTATGTGTGTGTCCATTCGGCTCACAGAGATAAGAACTCGGCCGTGGCAAGAAGTTCCTGCTTGTCGTAAGAGGCGACTAATGGGTAGGAGTAGACAGGTGAAGAGTGTATGTGTGTGTCTATGTGTGTGCGTGTGTGTGTGCGTGTGTGAGTATGTGTGTGTGTTAGTTCGGCTTGCAGAAATAAGAACACGACCGAGGCAAGAAGGCCCTGCCTATCGTAAGAGGCGACTAATAGGTAGGAGTCGAGAGGTGAAGAGTGTATATGTGTGTGTGCGTGTGTGCGTGTGTATTTGCGTGTGTGAGTATGTGTGTGTGTTAGTTCGGCTTGCAGAAATAAGAACACGATCGAGGCAAGAAGGCCCTGCCTATCGTAAGAGGCTACTAATAGGTAGGAGTGGAGAGGTGAAGAGTGTATGTGTGTGTGTGTGTGCCTGTGTGCGTGTGTGTGTGTGTGTGCGTGTGTGAGTATGTGTGTGTGTCCGTTCGGCTTGCAGAGATAAGAACACGGTCCTGGCAAGAAGGCCCTGCCTTTCGTAAGAGGCGACTAATGGGTAGGAGTCGAGAGGTGAAGAGTGTATTTGTGTGTGTGTGTGTGTGTGTTTGTGCGTGCGTGTGTGTGTCAGTGTGTGTGTCCGTTCGACTCACAGAGATAAGAACTCGGCCGTGGTAAGAAGTTGCTGCCTGTCGTAAGAGGCGACTAATGGGTAGGAGTCGACAGGTGAAGAGTGTATGTGTGTGTGTGTATGTGTGTGCGTGTGTGTGTGCGTGTGTGAGTATGTGTGTGTGTTAGTTCGGCTTGCAGAAATAAGAACACGACCGAGGCAAGAAGGCCCTGCCTATCGTAAGAGGCGACTAATAGGTAGGAGTCGATAGGTGAAGAGTGTATGTGTGTGTGCGTGTGTGCGTGTGTGTGTGCGTGTATGAGTATGTGTGTGTGTGTCCGTTCGGCTTGCAGAGATAAGAACACGGCAGAGGCAAGAAGGCCCTGCCTGTCGTAAGAGGCGACTTACAGGTAGGAGTCGAGAGGTGGAGAGTGTGTGCGTGTGCGTGTGCGTGTGTGCGTGTGTGTGTCTGCGTGTGAGCGTGCGTGTGTGTGTGGGTGTGTGTGTATGTCCGTTCGGCTCGCAGAGATAAGAACATGGCTGTGGCAAGAAGGCGCTGCCTGTTGTAAGGGGCGACTAATGGGTAGGAGTCGAGAGGTTAAGAGTGTATGTGTGTGTGTGTGTGTGAGTGTGTTTGTGTCCGTTCGGCCCGCCGAGATAAGAATACGTCCGTGGCAAGGAGGCCCTGCCTGTCTTAAGAGGCGACTAATGGATAGGAGTCGAGAGGTGGAGAGTGTGTGCGTGTGCAAGTGCGTGTGCGTGTGCGTGTGTGCGAGTGTGTGTCTGCGTGTGACCGTGCGTGTGTGTGTGAGTGTGTGTGTATGTCCGTTCGGCTCGCAGAGATAAGAATACGTCCGTGGCAAGAAGTCCCTGAATGTCGTAAGTGGCGACTAATGGGTAGGAGTCGAGAGGTTAAGAGTGTATGTGTGTGTGTGCGTGTGTGTGCGTGTGTGAGTGTGTGTGTGTGTAAGTGTGTGTATCCGTTCGGCTTGCAGAGATAAGTAAACAGCGGTGGCAAGAAGGCCATGCCTGTCGTAAAAGGCGACTAATGGGTAGGAGTCGAGAGGTGAAGAGTGTATGTGTGTGTGTGCGTGTGTAAGTGTGTGTGTGTATGTATGTATGCGTCCGTTCGGCTCGCAGAGATTAGAATACGGCGAAGGCAATTAGTCCATGCCTGTCGTAAGAGGCGACTAATGGGTAGGAGTCGAGAGGTGAAGAGTGTATTTGTGAGTGTGTGTGCGTGTGTGCGTTTGTGTGTGCGTGTGTGCGTGTGTGTGTGTGAGTGTGTGTATCCGTTCGGCTTGCAGAGATAAGAATACGGCCGGGGCAAGAAGGCCCTGCCTCTCGTAAGAGGCGACTAAAAGGTATAAGTCGAGAGGTGAAGAGTGTATGTGTGCGTGCGTGTGTGCGTGTGTGTGTGTGTGAGTGTGTGTGTGTGTATGTGTGTGTGTCCCTTCGGCTCGCAGAGATAAGTAAACAGCGGTGGCAAGAAGGCCATGCCTGTCGTAAACGGCGACTAATGGGTAGGAGTCGAGAGGTGAAGAGTGTATGTGTGTGTGTGCGTGTGTAAGTGTGTGTGTGTGTATGTATGTGTGTGTCCGTTCAGCTCGCAGAGATTAGAATACGGCGAAGGCAATTAGTCCATGCCTGTCGTAAGAGGCGACTAATGGGTAGGAGTCGAGAGGTGAAGAGTGTATTTGTGTGTGTGTGTGCGTGTGTGCGTGTGTGTGTGCGTGTGTGCGTGCGTATGTGAGTGTGTGTGTATGTGTGTGTAAGTGTGTGTGTGTCCAGTCGGCTCGCAGAGATAAGAACACGGCTGTGGCAAAAAGGCCCTGCCTGTCGTAAGAGGCGATTAATGCGTAGGAGTCGAGAGGTGAAGAGTGTATGTGTGTGTGTGCGTGTGTGTGCGTGTGTGAGTGTGTGTGTATGTGTGTGTGTGTCCGTTTGGCTAGCAGAGATAAGAATACGGCCGTGGCAATAAGGCCCTGCCTGTCGTAAGAGGCGACTAATGAATAGGAGTCGAGAGGTGAAGAGTGTATTTGTGTGTGTGTGTGTGCGTGTGTGCGTGTGTGTGTGCGTGTGTGCGTGCGTATGTGAGTGTGTGTGTATGTGTGTGTAAGTGTGTGTGTGTCCAGTCGGCTCGCAGAGATAAGAACACAGCCGTGGCAAAAAGGCCCTGCCTGTCGTAAGAGGCGATTAATGCGTAGTAGTCGAGAGGTGAAAAGTGTATGTGTGTGTGTGTGCGTGTGTGTGTGCGTGTGTAAGTGTGTGTATGTGTGTGTGTCCGTTTGGCTTGCAGAGATAAGAATACGGCCGAGGCAAGAAGGCCCTGCCGCTTGTAAGGGACGACTAATAAATAGGAGTCGAGAGTTGAAGAGTGTATGTGTGTGAGTGCGTGTGTGAGTATGTGTGTGTGTTAGTTCGGCCTGCAGAGATAAGAACACGACCGAGGCAAGAAGGCCCTGCCTATCGTAAGAGGCGACTAATAGGTAGGAGACGAGAGGTGAAGAGTGTATGTGTGTGTGTGCGTGTGTGCATGTGTGTGTGCGTGTGTGAGTATGTGTGTGTGTCTGTTCGGCTTGCAGAGATAAGAACACGACCGAGGCAAGAAGGCCCTGCTTATCGTAAGAGGCGACCAATAGGTAGGAGTCGAGAGGTGAAGAGTGTATGTGTGTGTGTGTGTGCGTGTGTGCGTGTGTGTGTGCGTGTGTGAGTGTTTGTGTATGTGTGTGTGTCCGTTTGGCTTGCAGAGATAAGAATACGGCCGTGGCAAGAAGGCCCTGCCTATCGTAAGGGGCGACTAATAGGTAGGAGTCGAGAGGTGAAGAATGTATGTGTGTGTGCATGTGCGTGTGTGTGTGTGTGTGTGTGTGTGTGTATGTGTGTGTGCGTGTGTGCGTGCGTGTGTGCGTGTGCGTGTGCGTCTGTGCGTGTGTGCGTGCGTGTGTGCGTGTGTGTGTGTTTGTGAGTGTCTGTGTGTGTATGTGTGTGTGTCCCTTCGGCTCTCAGAGATAAGAAAACAGCGGTGGCAAGAAGGCCATGCCTGTCGTAAGAGGCGACTAATGGGTAGGAGTTGAGAGGTGAAGAGTGTATGTGTCTGTGTGTGCGTGTGTAAGTGTGTGTATATAAGTATGTGTGTGTATGTTCGGCTCGCAGAGATTAGAATACGGGGGAAGCAATTAGTCTATGCCTGTCGTAACAGGCGACCAGTAGGTAGGAGTCGAGAGGTGAAGAGTGTATTTGTGTGTGTGTGCTTGTGAGCGTGTGTGTGCGCGTGTGTGCGTGCGTGTGTGTGTAAGTGTGTGTATCCGCTCGGCTTGCAGAGATAAGAATACGGCCGGGGCAAGAAGGCCCTGCCTCTCGTAAGATGCGACTAAAAGGTAGGAGTCGAGAGGTGAAGAGTGTATGTGTGTGTGTGTGTGTGACTGTGTGTGTGTGTCCGCCCGGCTCGCAGAGATAAGAATACGGCCGTGGCAAGAGGGCCCTGCCTGTCTTAAGAGGCGACTAATGGATAGGAGTCGAGAGGAGGAAAGTGTGTGCGTGTGCGTGTGCGTGTGTGCGTGCGTGTGTGTGTAAGTGTGTGTATCCGTTCGGCTTGCAGAGATAAGAATACGGCCGGGGCAAGAAGGCCCTGCCTGTCTTAAGAGCCGACTAATGGATAGGAGTCGAGAGGAGGAAAGTGTGTGCGTGTGCGTGTGTGCGTTTGTGTGTGTGTGAATGTGTGTATCCGTTCGGCTTGCAGAGATAAGAATACGGCCGGGGCAAGAAGGCCCTGCCTCTCGTAAGAGGCGACTAAAAGGTAGGACTCGAGAGGTGAAGAGTGTATGTGTGTGTGTGTGTCTGCGTATGTTTGTGCGTGTGTGCGTGCGTGTGTGTGTAAGTGTGTGTGCCCGCTCGGCTCGCAGAGATAAGAACACGGCCGTGGCAAGAAGGCCCTGCCTGTCGTAAGAGGCGACTAATGGGTAGGAGACGAGAGGTGAAGAGTGTATGTGTGTGTGTGCGTGTGTGCATGTGTGTGTGCGTGTGTGAGTATGTGTGTGTGTCTGTTCGGCTTGCAGAGATAAGAACACGACCGAGGCAAGAAGGCCCTGCTTATCGTAAGAGGCGACCAATAGGTAGGAGTCGAGAGGTGAAGAGTGTATGTGTGTGTGCGTGTGTGCGTGCGTGTGTGCGTGTGCGTGTGCGTCTGTGCGTGTGTGCCAGCGTGTGTGCGTGTGTGTGTTTGTGAGTGTGTGTGTGTGTATGTGTGTGTGTCCCTTCGGCTCGCAAAGATAAGAAAACAGCCGTGGCAAGAAGGCCATGCAAATCGTACTGGGCGACTAATAGGTAGGAGTCGAGAGGTGAAGATTGTATGTGTGCGTGCGTGTGTGCATGTGTGTGTGTGAGTGTGTGTGTGCGCGTGTGTGTGTGAGTGTATGTGTGTGTGCGTGTGTGCGTGCGTGTGTGCGTGCGTGTGTGTGTAAGTGTGTGTATCCGTTCGGCTTGCAGAGATAAGTAAACAGCGGTGGCAAGAAGGCCATGCCTGTCGTAAAAGCGACTAATGGGTAGGAGTCGAGAGGTGAAGAGTGTATGTGTGTGTGTGCGTGTGTAAGTGTGTGTGTGTATGTATGT
>NW_027312074.1:0-47629 GCF_040954645.1 Diabrotica undecimpunctata
CGCGCTATCTCAGAGTATGTGTTTCTAATGCAAGTTAGAGTATCTTATATTTTAGTTTATTGGCTTTATTGGACATATCAAAACTTTATTGGCATATCAACAACGTTATTTGGATTTATTGACCAGATCAAATTGATTGGCCATATTGGATTTCAACAACTAGTCAGGACATACAGCCACATGTGACTGCAGCTCTCCAGAAGCCACAACTTCTAATTGGAGGACCTAACAGCTAGAACACACAAGCAGCCCATCAAATCAATAAGTAGCACTTATTAACTGTTAAGCTTTGGCAGGGTTAATTATTGTTTTTTTATTCTTTTAAATAAATAAGTTTGGTTACAATTTGTCTTATTTGCTATCAACTGAGAACTCAGGTTCAATCCCTAGTTTAAGACAAGACGAACTCACCCTTGAGATACTGAGCTAGGCAAGGTATAGACGATAAGCTCCCATGGTTGATTGAGGTATTATTTTTACAATAGTACTTCAATTCTCTTTGGTAGTCTTATCGTTACAACAGTATTGGAAGAGGAGCCTTACAACTGAACAGTTAGCCAAAATATTACATGAAATAACGGATGATCAACCTGAACATTACGAGATTAAATTCCGAGATTAGATTAGATGCTGACGATGTAGTAGAACCTGACACACCATCAAAAATATCTTCTAGCAGAAGTTAGTCTAAAATACTGCCATCTACTCCATCTGGAAGTAGTACAGCCAAAATAGACGTAGTAACTATTTACAAGCCTCTACGTAGAAAATGTAAAAATTCTACAATTTACTGTTTCGAACACGAGGATTCAGATGATGCTACAGCAGACAGAGATTACCAACCCGAAAAACCCACTCAAAGCAAAAATATTAATGCTTCATCACCAAGTCAAGATGAAGGAACTTTCGATGTTACCAATGATTTTAAGAGGTGGTCTTAAGAACAAAGAATACCTATTAAATTTAAAAATTGTAATTATGCAGAATTCAAGGATTTGAAAGCGATACCGCCTTCAGAAGACCCAGTAAGTTTATTTAATGTTTTTTTCAATGACTCCTTGCTGTTCAAGCCAACATAAATTTAGATTTGTCTTTCAAATAATTGAAAGCTTTCCTAAGAATTTTGATTCTATTGGGATTTAATAGTTTACCTTCTATCAAAAAATACAGGTCTGCAGATCCAAATTTTGATAACGAAAGAATTACTAATATTTACCCTCTAAAGAGAGTTCTTAAGATATTAAGACATATTCATTTAAATAATAACCAACAAATTCGAGCCAGATGAACTCGGGAATTTGACAAGTTGTACAAAGTGAGACCTTCTATTCAAAAATTTAAAAAAAAAAACCTTTATGGAATCTCTTTTTCCGAGCAGAAATATTTCAGTTGATAAAAGTATGGTTGCTTTAAAGGAAGGACCACTTTAAAAGAGTACATGCATACAATTAAACTCATAAAGAAATATATAAAAATTTGGGCAATGGCATGTGCTAAAACAGGTTAACTGATCAATTTTTGAGGTATATCAAGGTAGGGAACCTGAACGGACTAACTTCAGTATAACTAGGGGAAAGAGTTATACTGAATTTAATTAAAGTGTTGGAAAAAAGGGGACACTGCTTGTACTTTGACAAATTTTTTAACTTTCTTCCTTTTATGAATAAGTTATCAGAACTAAGTCATTTTGGTTTTGGAACAGTAAGACAAACGCGAAAATATTTTCCAAAAGCACATTTAGTAGATAGCAGAAAAATGAAAATGGGTGAAATTGATGGAGTTGTCTGCAATGATATTGCTATAAGTAAGTGGAAGGATCGGACAGGTGGCAATGGGTCGGACATGTTGCCCGAGATAATCCCGAAAAATGGACACAGAGATTAACAAACTGGAGACCAAGAGAGAACAGGCAAGGAGTAGGCAGACCACAAAGAGGTGGGCAAATGATATCAAACAAGTCACGGGCAAGCAGTGAATGAGAATTGCCAAGAGTAGAAATCAGTGGAAGCAAATGGAAGAGACCTATGTCCAACAAGTGGAAGAATCGGGGTTCAAAATCGGTGACCGTATGCAGCAATATGCATAATCATGCAGAAATTGGTTTTGTTTTAAGAACAATAAAAACTGGAGAACGAGAAAACAGGCTGTAAAAACGCTGTCCTCAGGCCATTGTAGACTTCTTCTTCTTCTTCATTTGCCATCTCCTCTAAGAAGGTTGGCAACCATCATGTCAATTCGCACTGTCGATACAGCTGCTCTAAAGAGGTCAGCAGAAGTGCAGTTAAACCAAGCTCTCAAATTGTTTAACCAGGAGATGCGTCTTATTCCACGACTCCTTCTACCCTGTATTCTTCCTTGTATTATTAATTGCAGCAAGTTATTATGCTCGCCCCTCATGACATGTCCTAGATATTGCAGTTTTCTGACTTTAATTGTATTTAAAACCTCTTTATCTTTTCCCATTGTAGACTACAATATGTATATGGGCAGAGATAATCGGTTTGACCAACGAATGCAGAGAATCCATCCTCAATTCTTACATACCTTATAAAGAATCCCTTAGGCAAAGTAACAGTGAAAAAAAGCAATATCTCACTTTGAATATAGATCAAAATTGGTTGCCAGTCTTATAAAAGATTTTTCTGTGAGAAAAAAAATTGGCAGGCTATTGAACATGGAGTATTTTCAAAATCTTTCAGTGTTTAAAAACGGGATTATAAAAAGGCAGTGATATAGAGTGCGTAAACTGTAAAGTGACTTTGTGCTTGGATTGTTTTAAACCATATCATTCAAGTGCCTGAATTATTATTTTGATTACTATATTTTTGTTTGTTTATTACAATATTGTGCAGTATTTTTGTATTATTTAAAGTCCTATGTACCAGAGTTAACGGCGAGTTAACGAACAATATAAGATATGCCGACGACACGGTGATCCTTGCCAGTACCATAGACGAATTACAGCAGGTAATGGAAAGAGTTTATTCAGTTAGTGAGGAATACGGCCTGAGCCTCAACTTCAAGAAGACAAAGTGGATGCTGATAAGCAGGAAGCAACAGCCTGCTCGATAGTTACGGATAAGTAACATACTAATTGACCATGTAGAATCTTATGTGTACCTTGGCCCCAACGTAAATGCAAAATGGAAACAGGCCACAGAAATTAAGGCGAGAATAGAACGAGCTAGAGCAGCATTTAGCAATATGAAAAAGCTCCTCATAAGCAGGGATTTGTCTCTTCCCCTAAAACTACGTCTAGTTAAATGCTACATTTTTCCGATCTTACTGTATGGTGTGGAGGCCTGGACGCTGATGGAGACGCTCACGAGAAAACTAGAAGCATTCGAAATGTGGGTGTACCGACGCATTCTTCGTATATCCTGGACCGAACATGTAACCAACATAGAGGTAATCCTACGCGCTATCTCAGAGTAAGAAATCGTGAATACAATTAAACAAAGAAAGCTTGAACATCTAGGCCACATATTGAGACACGATAAGTACCGTCTACTGCAATTGATTATCCAGGGAAAAATAGACAGTAAGCGAGGGCCAGGCAGGAGAAGACACTCGTGGCTCCAAAATCTGAGGAAGTGGTTCGGGCTCACATCGGTAGAACTATTCAGAAGCACCGCAAACAAGATCAGAATTGCCATGTGACTAGCCAACGTTCGCAACGGACAGGGCACTTGAAGAAGAAGAAGATGTACCAGAGAAACTAGCATAAAAATTATTGATTGATTGCACTCCGGTACAATGGTTGACCACAGCATTTTTTTCATAGAAAAAACAAAAATATATTTAAAATCTAGTAACAGATGTACTAACTATAGTATTCCAAACTATTATCTCAAGAAACTTAAAAAAGTTCATCATAAGTTCATCATAAAGTAATTTTGGAAGTTCGATTACTTATTTTAAATAAATAAATACTTACTCTTTTACTGTTTATTAAAATTAGGACTCTGTGATCCAAGTCAGGCTTTATGTAATAAAATCAAACTGTAAATAAAATTTAAGTGCCTGTATTCTTCTTATGAACGTCACTGTATCCTCTAGAAAAACTCTTTGGGAGTTAAGAATATGATCAGTATGTGTATGTGTGGCACTTATTTAGATATGACTTGAAATTGATAAATATTCCGTGTCACTTTATATCACACGATCCATTCTTCTTTTCACTAGAAGCGCTCTGTTCATACCGTAAATTCATTGCACTTTTCCAACTAGTTGAAGCATTTGACTATATGAGAGCTTTTTATTAAAATATGTGTTTGTAGCTCACGCTTACATAAAAATTTGATGGATTATTAAAAGTTCTCTATGATACTGTGTGACACTAATAATGTAATACACAGCCAAACGTACATAAACTTAACGAAATTTTAGCAAATAATGTGTTTTAATGAAAGCACTTTTTTGCCTTATACAAGACCTACGTTGCAACCAATCGGTTAAATACAAAAACAGATAACTTTTATACTTCTTTTAAATTTGTATTTGATAATTCTTTATTTCGTTCATTTACTCAATTTTCCAACCTTCCCATTAAAAACACTATTGGTGAAGGTACAAAAAGTATTTAACATGGACACATAAGTAACATAAGGAAACATAAGTAACATAAAGGAAAGACAGTGAAAAATACCTCAATTAAAGTCCAAATATTTCGCATTCACGCAACCACTGTTTGGAGAAGTCCGTTTAAATTGTCCGTTTAGTACGTTTAAAGAATTCCCATAAAATCGGTCTATTAATCGGGTTTAGACTGCTTTATTAGGGGAGAGGCATAACGTTCTGCGGCAATATTATTTTTTGTTGAGAGATAGCTTGAAATAAAAATTTTATGGCTTTTTGATTATACCAACACTACAACATTCAGTGGTTAAAGTCATCAAAACTGCAGACATATATATTTGTTTCTAAAGGTTTTTTTTCTATACCAAGGTATGTATTTACTGTAGCATGACCAAAAAGGCATCTAACGTACATAGTATAAATTTTCCGAGAGATGGAGCTTCTCTCGTTTGGTGGAGCAAATGAAAAAGTTAGATATATATTTCAGTATGTATTTTTGCCAATGTTTGTTAAATGATTGCCTCTCAATTTCCCAACTAAGTCTAACGTGTTTCTCTCTAGCTGTAATTAAATCCCACTTGGGCAACTCATTGTATTCTAGACCCTCTTCAGTCCTATGGTCTACTTTTGCAATACCTGATTACCTTTGCATTATATTTCATTGAAAGCCCCTATGCATAACTTGTGTAAGTGTTAATGCCATTTTTAGTTTTTGTTATCACGATTTTCGTCTCTTGATTATATTGCTTATGTCGTTTACGTCTTTTGTGGTATGCCTCTTTTTGCTATTTATGGTATGCCTATTTTTTGCCTTTCATGGCATTTTCAATTTCGGAAGTTCACCAGAGAGGAAACTTCTGTTTCCTGTCTTTTCGCTAATATCCCGAAGTTTCAAAAGTGGCTTCATTTATTGTATTTATGATTTTCTTGTACATGTCTTTAAGAATACATGGTGATCTCGAAAATCCCATTTAACAACATGCATCTAACATTGGAGGGTAAACCGTTAGAGAAGGTTGACAAGTATAAACACCTCAGAGCAATGATCGGACTCACAGTTCGATCAAGATGAGGAGATAACAGTCAGAATTGAAATAGCTCGAAAAGGATTTATAAAACACAAGTCAATGTTTACAAATAAAAAATTGAGTATGTCTATAAGATTGAGGTTCGTCCAATGTTTTGTTTAGTCGTAACAAATGACCCCCTTTGCTTTAAAAAAAAATAAGTGTGTGGCTGTGGGTGACGTGATGATGGTTGATCATAATACCAAAACTTTGAGACCGTTAAATATTAGAAGTTTAAAAATCGACGTATTCGTACAATTTTGTTTCATCTTTAAAATAAACCAGATGACAGATAATCTACAGAATACCTGAAAGGGAGTCCAAAAGCAAAATTAATTAAAACTCAGGTTAAAATAAGTTTATTGTTGTTTCAATTTCCACTTCGAAAATCTTTCTCAAAATACAAACATTAGTGTTAGTCATTATTTTGATTTAAAATGGAATTAAGTTCACTTTTTGTGCTATTATTATCCAATTTTTTAATAGCATTCCATAGACCTTTAGAACTATTTTTATATTTTGTAATTTCCATGTGAAAATATAAATCTGAAGATTAACTAGGTAGGGTGTAAGTAAGTATCCGTAGCTACATTTCTAGAACACTTCAACCCTAAATTATTTTTGTTTGATGTTTTCTTTGTTTACCTAGTAATTTGTTTGTTCCTTCTAGTCACTTTCAAGCAATCCCATAACATAGGTGTGGCATTGATCAGTTAAAAAAACTAGTATGCCCGTAAAATTGATTAATAAAAATCTTATTTATTTTTTATAATTCCTAACCGAGAACACCGTCAAAAATGAAGCGACCAATTCGACACTGCAAATAAGGAAAGTAATTGATGGCAGCAGTAAACGTCACTTCGGTAATTCTTTGAGTCCTAACCGAACCGACCTTTCGGGTCAGACAAACGATAAGGTTAAAGTCACGTCAAGTTTTTTTTAAGTGGAAGAGACAACGATGAAATCACTTGAAATTTCTTACAATTTTTAATATTGTCTTTTTTATTATTTTTTGGCTTCGTTTTTTACAGTAAGGATTAAGCAAAAAAAAACGCCATCCATGGATTTACTTTTACTGCGATAACTTTTACTGTGATAAAAAAGGGAAGACCACATATTACATGGAGAACAAATAGGTATAATACTTATTATCTAGAGTGAAACATCCACTACTGAATATAGTTCTCTCTTTTTTCCAATTATATATACAGGGTGCGCCAAACCTCCGGCTTCCTTTTATTACGGCTAAATTATGAATTATAAAAAAAAATTATAACGAAAATGATGTATATCAAAGAGTTCTATAATTTAAAATTATTTCTAATTATGCAGGGTCAGTCGGACTAACGGAATGAACCAAAGTTTTGTTTTTTCCCTAATAAAAACACCCTATATCATAAAGTATTTTTAAATATATTTTTTAAAAATATGAGGAGTTTGTAAAAGGTTTTGTAGGTGTAAAGTTAATAATTTTCGAAATCATCATCATTGGTGCTACAGTCCTATAAAAGAGCCTCGAATTTCCCAAGTCTATTACGTCAGTCAGCTATATCTTCCATCCCTCCATTGAGTTTTAGCCTACCTCTACTTCTACTTCCCACAGGTTATGACATAAGGATTCTTCCTTATAAGGAAGGAATAAGGAGGGTTGTTCTGCTGTGATCTTGCCAGATGTCCTGCCCATCTTAGTCTTCCTATTTTTATAAGGGATACTACGTCTTTACCACCAAATATATGTTTATATTTGAGATATATCTCGTAGTTGTACCTCCTTCTCCAAACACCATTTTCACAGATGCCACCGAATATTCTTCTCAGAATCCTTCGTTCAAATATAAGCAGGAGGTTTTCATCTGCCTTGGAAATGGTCCATGTCTCCGACATATGTCAACACTGGTTGTATAAGGGTTTTGTATATGGTTATTTTTGTTTTTTGGCTTAAGTTTCTGCTTCTCATATGTCTACTCAGTCCAAAATAGCATTTGTTTGCTAGGATTATTCTTCGCTTGATTTCTTCCGTCATGACGTTGTCCTTGGTGATCAGAGAGCCTAAGTATGTGAATTTGTCCACCATTTTAAAGATAGAGTTATCAACCGTAAATTGGTGGCTGTTTCTGGCTCTATTGTTGGGTGTTGATGCCATTATCTTAGTTTTCTCCTCATTTACTTACAGGCCCATATTTATTGAGGCGTTTGACAAGGTGGTATACATTTCTTCTAGCTTGCGTGTTGTACGGGCAACTAGGTCAACATCATATGCATATGCCAAAATTTGGGATGATCTATTAAAAATGTTTCCTCTGTTGTCTATTTGGGCATCCCTGACCGCCTTTTCCAGAGCTATGTTGAAAAGGAGACACGCCAGAGCATCTCCCTGTCGCAGCCCAACATGCGTTTCAATTGCCTGTGATTGTTCGCCCTGTATTTGGACTTTGCAAACAACTTTACGCATTGTAGCCTTAACCAATCTTATCAGTTTATCGGGGATGTGGAATTCATCCATGGCTTCATACAATTTATTTCTTAGGACACTATCATAGGCCGATTTAAAATCTACGAAAAGATGGTATGTGTCGATATTGAATTCATTGGTTTTTCCAGTATTTGCCTTGCAGCACAAAGATCTGGTCTGTTGTTGATCGACCAGGCCTAAAACCACTTTGATATTCTCCAAGAAGCTCCTCTAAATATGCACTCAGGCGTCCATATAAAATACTCAAAATATTTTTGTATGTTGTATTAAAGAGAGTTATTCCCCTATAGTTTCAACATTCCAATTCGTCACCCTTTTAAGTAGCGGGCAAACGACCCCAACACTCTTCCGGGATTTGTTCCTCATTCCAGGCTCTCAGTATGATTTTATATATATGATTAATCAGAGTAGCACCTCCATATTTAATAAGTTCCGCGGGTATACTATCACTTCCTGGAGATTTATTATTTTTTAGGTGTTTTATTACATCCAATACTTCTTGAATTGATGGAAGCTGGAATGGTGTATTGTTGCTTGCTCCTGTGGGTGGTTGATTTAGATCTTCTACTTCAATAGTAGTAGTAGTTCTTTATAGTGTTCCACCCACCTTTTTAATACTTTTTCTTTTGTATTTAGTATATGCCCCTCCTTATCATTACATAGTCCGATCCTTGGTTTAAATTCTTTTCTTGCGTTATTTTTTCTCATTTTTTTTTAATGGAACACCCTATATATTAGTATTGTATTTTGTTGAAAATACTACAACTTTTTTTATATAGGGTTGTATATAACTAGTGTCTTTCGTTTTGTTAAGAGGAACTATTAGCCCAGGGAAACAAACAAATAAATTAAGGTCAAAAAACGGTAAATTTTTCCTACTTTCGTCTATCAGCAAAAAGTGAAGCATTTAAAACAAATTTAAGAGTAATGAACTTATTTTTGTTAAAAATAAACTTATAAGCTTTATATTACATGGAATGTTAGGACTTGTAATGCCTAAAATATGATCAAAATGACAAATGGATATGTTAAAGAGTTTAAAAGTTGTTTAATTTGTTAATCCCAAATTATTTTTTTTTGCAAGAATATAAGTCATAAAATTGTGTAGTTATAGTAATTATAACCATAAATGGCAGATTGTAAAAGAAGAAGATTATCTTAATATCTAAAAGAAAAAATCTAAAAGAAGAACCTTCTATTATTATCGTTTAAAAGGATAAAGAAAAACAATTTTAAATATTACAAAATAATTTTGCAAAAACATGTCGATTTTTGGCATATAAACAATTAGAATAACTTTTTAACCATTGCCTACAATAAAATTATTTTTTCATATCTACACAGCATGCCCTTTTTAACAATTTCATAAGAAAAAAAGTTGTCCTAGAACAATTTGGAACGAAGTTAGTGTCTTTTACGAAGAACGAAGAATCGTTTACAAAGCTTCAAAATGTGATCCCCAAAATCGGCCATCTTTGAAACTCGCGGGAATTGGAGGAGGAAGACGATGTTAACTGTATCTTTGTTTTCTGTTTATGGATTTCGCTATTTCTTTTTTTAATATGAGGTATAACTATTATTTTGGGTATAACTTTTTTTAAGTATATTAAGTTAATATTGGCATAATTTATAAGATGTATCAACTGTTCACTCTGTAATTACTGTTTTAGTGAATTCTTTATCATTAATTAGATCATTATAACCATAAAAGAATAAATATTTAACTGCTTCCTCTTCTTCTTCCTTAGCTTTTCCCTTTCAGGGGTCACTGTTCCTTATCCTTCTTCAGTCCCCTTTCTCTGTTAATTGTGTCTTCAACATTTATTCTTTCCTCTTAGAAGTCCTTTCATCTTCCCCTTGTTTCCTCTGCCTCTCTTTCCCTTAATATTTAACAGCTCTATCCTTCGTTCCACGTAGTTCTCAGTTCCCAACATACACTGTAGCATTTCCATTTCAACGGCATTCTTCTTATTTTGCTGAACTTTCTTTAAAAGCCACAATTGCCTGCTGAACTTTGACTTGCTTGACTGATACCTTGCTTTAGTAATTCTGTATAACCTCTTCATCCCCTTAGGTATTTCCAACTGGTCATATAATTTTGCAAACGATCTTTCTTAGCAATAGCTACAGCGTGCTTTGCTTCATTCTTTGCTACCTTGTATTTAGGCTTATTGCACTTCATTGTTTCGCTAACAAGTTTATCTGTTCTTGAAAGGCCCTTCACAACTTTTAGGTTGGCTTCCTACCAGTCATTTACCGTATATTTTTATACCGTGACTCTACTCTCTAGGACTTTAATCGAAGACTTTTGCCAAATCCTTAACCTTGATTATTATATTATTATATTATATATTATTATTATAATATATTATTATTACCTGTCGGTATTGACTAGATACACACTCACCCTTTATCATTTTACATTATTTGCCACCCTCGTTTAGCTGGCTTCTTTTACATAGCACAAAATCTGTTTGATTTTTCTTTTTCCCGCTACTGTAGATAACACACTAGTCTTCGTTCTTAATAAAGAACATATTAATAATAGTCAAATCCCACGTCACTGCAAAGTCAATCACATTATTTTCTTTACAATTTTTTTCCATCCCCCAACCTCCATGAACTCTTTCTATTCCCGCTCCTTCTCTACCAATATGTTCATTCAAATCATCTCCAACTAAACCCCTTTCGTCTACAGGAATCTCGAGCATCTCGTAATCAAGCGCACTTCAAAACTCTTTCTGTTCTTTACTCCTTCTTCCTGTGAGGCGTAGGCACAAATGATGTTCGTTGGTATTCAATTGGACACTCATTATTCTACCACTACTTTTGATTAACCCTACCAGATGTTTTTTTATTCGTTGTTTCAAATAATATGCACTCCATTTCTGCCATAACTGTTGGTCCTACCATATATTAACTTCCATTCATCTCCAAGATCTTTCGATTTATTACCTTTCCAACGAATTTCATAAAGTACACCAATCCTTCTCCTCTGCATAAAATCGGTGAGCTCCCGTTATTTTAATTGTCATATTTCCGTCGTTGAGAGTTGCAACTGCAAGACTAGCTTCCTTGGCCCCTTCTGTCGTCTAAGGGGTGGCCCTAGTACACTTTTCGCAGTGTCAGGTGAGGCTGCAACTACGCTTTGCTTAGGGGAAACACCCTAGCCCCTAATTAGTTTTCTGTATTTTTTTTCTCGGTTTTGACAATGTTTTTTACTGCCGTATGTCCTTCCTCACGCAACCCGTCCTTCTTTATCTAGGCTTGGGACCTAAAGTCACTGAGCTACTTAATCCACTCAGTCCTTACCGGAGGAGATTTAGCAAAGATTTTAACAATTTTGTAAAATATTATAAATGGTTAGATTACGACAAAAGATACACAAGAATAAAGTGTATAGCTAAAACATAGACAAGAAATTACACTATGTGATACACTATCAGAAGATATAAAAACAAAACTAAGAATACGAATAACTGAGGAATGATTCCACAAACAAAAAGTTAGTTAGAGAGTATCGACAAAAAAATAAGAGATCTTTTCTCTTCTCAAACTTTAAGAGATTTAAGGATTTTGAGGAATATTTATGATATCAATTGCCACTATAAATAATCAATATAGTTTATTTAATATACAATTTTTTTCTTGAAACTGGTTTCGATGTGTAAAATAAAAAAGTTATTTTATAATCCGTGGCTTATTATCAAAAAGATATATCAACAAAAAGCAAGCCACCACAAAACAGCATAAAAAATTTAGCTTTCGAATATCTTTAACCTGTTCCATCTCCCTATATACTAAAATTTAAACTCCTAAGAAGCATATGAGAAAATGACTTATTTTTAGTCAGGGCTCTGCTACGGGCAAGCAAATAAAATCGTGCCCACCATCTACGTCGATCGACAAGCCTTGACAGGCTCTTTATTAGCTGTCAATCGATTCTGATTCATTCATTACCAGGAGGTCTTACTCTTTAACTTTTAGTTATTGGATCTTGACTTTTGACGCTTCCACAGTGAACCGTGACTACGGGATTTTTAATTTAATTTGTGCCCGTTTTTATTGGTGATTGAGATGAATCAACCTTAAGGCAAAGACGCCCACGCGCTATCTCAGAGTTTAACTAAAAATATCTTATTTTTATTAAAGTACAAATTAAAAGTTCAATTAATGATTTTACTATTGTACATACACGTCAAGAAAGTCGGTAGACACTTTTATAATAAAAAAATATAATATTTAGGCAGGATAAAATGATTTTTCTTTAATATTTAAATAACGTTAAATAATATAAACGGGTTCTGCAATTGTTTTCTTGTGGCATATAAAATATTATGTTTCTCTGGGATTAAACAAAATTTAAATAAATAAAGAAATTTCCAAAGTTGTTAGACAAGACACTCGAAAATAAAAGAACAAATCGAATATACCATTGAGAACAATAGAAGTATGAAAGTATTGAGAAAAAACTAAGAACAGGCAGATAAAAAAAGGATCAAGACAGATAAGAAAGAGTAAAGATAGAAATATACATCTTACAACCAACAGAGAGGAAACCATTAAAATAGTTGAAGACTTCTACCAATTGCTATACACAAGCCAACACAAAGCAAATAGCAAAGAAGATCAAGTACCAGAAATATTACAAGGAAAAAAGACACTGTTAACTAAGAATAACAAATCTCCAGGCGAAGATTGTGTAGTTACTGATGCAATCAAAATCGGAGGCACTTGCCTATTTAAGAAAATAAAAAACCTTTTTAACATGTGCATTTTGGACAGTAATATACCCGACAAATGGCACAATTCTGGGGTATTGTACAAAAAAGGAGGTCCCCATGAATTAGAAACTACAGACCTATAAGTCTTCTTAGATCAATTCTTCAATTAAAAACTTGTATAGTATCTATCAACTACTTTAAAAATGGCTCCATAAAAACAATTTTAAATTATCTTGTAATAAATCCCAGGTTTGCATTTTTACCAGACATTATAAACCTAATGATCAAATAATTAAATTAGGAGAGCATCAATATCCACTAAAAAATAAGGTTAAATATTTTAGGGATAACACTTGATAAACATTTGACTTGGAAGGATCATATTGAGGATATGTTAAACAAACGCAACAAGGGAATAATAAATTTTCTTAAATTAAATAATTAAACGTGGTGGGGTGCTGATGAAGACGTAAATTTATTATTCTACAGAGCGTATATTCGCTCTATTTTGGATTACGGAAGCATATTTTATGGATCAGGCCAGTAATGTATTGCTAAATAAAATTAACGTAATACGCAATTCAGCTTTACGTACATGTTTAGGTGATATGAAGTCCACACCAATTCAACCCTTGTATTTGGAAGCCTTGGAACCACCTTTAAATATCAGACGAAACTTCCTGACTGAAAAATTTCTGGCAAAGACATATATAAAAAAATCAATCCTTATACACAAAGCTTATCACTCTGATTTGGTATGATTTGTCTACTAAATACTGGGAAAAAAAAATTAATTGCCTGTAGTCTGCGAAGCTCTGCAACATAATGTGGAAGCAATAAAAGAGATAGATAAAGCTACGTATACACTTCAAAACGTCTCATATGCAACATATTCAAATACAGATATCATGGTACCAAAATATAGTTACAATACACACATAAATAGAAAGATTATTCACTCAATATTATCAGAATTCGAAAAATTCTGTCGTTATATATACCGATTCTTCCAAATCTTCAAACCGCACTAGATGCGCTTTTTTTTATCCCGTTGGAAGGAATAGAACGCACATTTAAGTTGAACTCCCAGACCTCTATTTTTACAACAGAAGCTCTTGCAATATATGAGGCCTTACTTTATGTAACAGAAAGTAACTCGGACCGTATAGTGATATTATCAGATTCTTTATCAGTTTTGACCTCTATTGGGAAACCGGGATTGCCAAATACCTACAGTTGCCCTTATATTTACAAAATTAAGGATATCAAACAAAAGTTAGTAACAAGGGACAAAAATGTACTCTTTGTTTGGATTAAAGCTTATGTTATAGGTTTGGAAAATAATGAACTAGAGAAATTTTGTATAAAATCACGGCTTGTGACTTTCTGGCTTTCTTAAAATTAAGTTTATACCAAAGGTGGGAAGCTTACACCAAATATATGGAAGGAATATTCAATTGTTAGCACAAATAGATACACTAGAACATCAATAGAAACAGACATACTAACATATATATAGAACAAAAAAGACTAAAGTGGTATTTACATGTAAGAGGAACTAGCGACAGCAGATAGATTAAGAGAATAACCGCATGGAGCCCCATAGGAAGGAGGAAAAGAGGACGACCCCGAAAATCCTGTAGGAACGAAGTAGACGACGCCATGAGTAAGAGAGGCCTTAACGATGGAGAATGGGACAACAGAGAGAGATGGAAACGGTTTGAGCGAGGGAAGGGAGTGAATACTGTAGAATCCCTGAATATATATATATATATATATATATATATATATATATATATATATATATATATATATATATATATATATATATATATTATATATACAAAATGTCGCAAGAGATATTGTCGCAGAGTTATTAGCCAAGTACCTACGAAAGTTTAACACCCACTTCGATAAAAAACAATCGGACGCAATAGACTTTGCTGTGACCATGTGTGTTGAGACCATGCGTTGCTATGGTACCGAAACAACAACAGAAACTGGAAGTCTTCGGCAAGATTTTAAGAAAGCTTTCTAATCCAGAGGATATTCGCCAAAAGCCAATTAAGAGGAAAAAAAACTTAGATCCAATAAGTAGATATCTGAGGATGTATTAAGGGAGTGTACAGAAGTAGAAGAAGAAGGAGTAGAAGGGGGAAAAGAAGAAGTAGAGGAAGGAAAAAAAGGAAAAGAAGGAGAAAAAGGAGGAGGAGGAGAAAAAGGAGATTTAGGACAAGAAGAAACAGAAGCAGAAAGCGAAGTATTCTCCAATTCGTATTCTACAAAGAGTTTAGAAACCTTAAGCTTTTATTTTTTAAAAAAGTTTTGTGGCCATTTTCAGGCAACAAAACAAAAAAAATAAAACTACTTACATAAATATTGTTATGGATTAGTTTATCGATCAGAAATAGAATAAAGAGTTTTTTTATTATTTTAATATACCGCGGGCATATAAGTTAAAATACAACCCTGTACTTATTTGTAATAGTTAGAATAAGAGAAGACTTTGTTCCGTGACGGTACCTGGACGAGTTTTCCTTGAAAGACTCAGTGAATAGTGAAAGGACAATGGAACCCGTATAATTATAGATTTAAGAATAAACTTGTAATTGTATTTTGCGGTGGGCATTTTTCGAAAGTAAATAAGAATTAGATTTAGATATGAGATAACAAGAATTAGGAAACTTATTTCTGTTGAAAAAGGCAAAATTGTTAATGGTTTCTGAAAAGTAATTTGAGTGAAAGTAGTTTATTTGTATTAAATATTATGTTGGAAATTTTCTAAATCGAAAATAAGTGGAAAAGATGAATGCTTATATATATATATATATATATATATATATATATATATATATATATATATATATATATATATATATATATATATATAAGCGGGGATCCTACAGCTTCTGCCGCTTCCCGCATTTCGATCGCCATCTTTTTCTATCTCTCCAGGTGTCTTCATCAATGGCTCTATCTTTCATGGTTTCCATAACACCTTGTATCCAAGACTTGGCTGGTCTTCCTCGTTTCCTTCTATTACTTGGATTGTATTCCATAGCTCTTTTTGCCATCTGTTGTCGTCCATCCTCTGTACGTGTCCATACCATATTAACTGTCTAGTTTCTATTCTTTCAGACGTTGTATGTACTCTATCTGTTTTTCTTCTAATTTCAGCATTAGGTATACGTTCTACTCTTGATATACGACAAGCTCTTCTTAGGTAGTCCATTTCAACCGTGTCAACTTTTTTCTTTCCTTGATGATGATGATGATGATGATTCCTAGATGAATGCTTATGATTGGTTAAAAAGGAATGATGGGGAATGAGAGAGTTGAGAAGGTTGTCTGGGAGATTGAAAAGGAGTATTATGTTACCGGCAGACCAGAAGAGAAGACGTGTTTTCGTGTAGTCAATCTGAGTACCAGTGTTTTCGTTTGTTAGTGAAAAAGGTGGAAGCTGAGAGCAGATCAAAATCGAGAAGATTAATACCTCTTTTGAGTCTGCATAGTCTACGAGACATAATTGAGAAAGAAAGGAGAATTTGTGAATCAAGAGTACCGGTAAAAAGAGGCGTGGGCTTGTGTTTTCGGAGGAGTAGTTTGCTGGTATGCGGTTTGGATCGATGCTGAGAACGGGAAAGATTTGATGGTAGCCGGACATAATCAATCAAGGAAGGAACTGTGGTTTGATCGAGAGGAGACACCATTGGTGAAAAAAAATAGAGGTCAGTCAAATAATTTGAATGAAAGAAAACTTTAAGATATTCTAAAGATAAAATCAAATATAAGCATACGAACTAAGATTCCAAGTTTCAAAGAATTATTTTTTTGTGAATAAATTATATTTTATTTGGTCAATTTTTTAGTAGATATTATTATAAAAACAGATCAATAGATAGTTTGTAATTAAAATTAAATTTAGAGTATAGGAGTTTGTTGGGAAAGATAATTGCCCACAACAGTTACTTATTAATATTCTTCGTATTGCTTATTGAAAATAAATAATAATTTGTGTGCATATTTATGTTGTTTTAATGTTAGTTCCGTCTCCTGTTCTATCCCGATTATGAGCAACTAGGAGATACTGAACCCACTAGAAGAGATATATAAAGTAAACTGATTAAAGTAAAATTAAGAAGGCACCCTGAGAATTTTTAATAGTAATTGATTTGTATGACTCTGCATAAATTAGTGAATTAATTAATTAAATAATTGGATTAATTAAATTAGTGTTAATTAATAATAAAACATCATAAAGCAGATCACAACAATATATTTGTTGATAATAAGAAAGAAGACAATTTTTTACAAATGACTATTAATAAATAAATATTTTGTGTGAGATAGGTATATTAACTTTGGGATACCATTGATATAAAAATGTGATAAATTTTAACAGTCGTATTAATTTTAATTGCTAAATTATGATTAAAATTACCTTCATACACAAAAAGTTTTCGCAGTTCATTAAAAACTACTTTTTCTCCGTTAGTCTAGCAGAAAATGAATTTTTTAAACAAAACGCCGTATCATAGAGTTGTATTAAATTAAATGTATCCAGCCATGATAAAATGTATGTGTGTATTAATTTGACGGGTTGTTGTATATATGGCTATATATAAATATACATACGTACTCGTATATACCTAAAACAAAGACTGTCGACCATTGGGTATGAATTTAGCATTGTGTAAATGTACAACACCATTTCAATTATGAGATCAGTAGCGTATCTGATTTTTATAGCAAGAAATCCCTTTAATCTCCCTATTCAGTTTTTTTCATTTCACTTTATTCATATGTTTAACTTAGGTCCCCTGCATGAAACTCCAGAATATTTAAAATATCTCACCATTTAAGCCATCTTACCATCTTGCCATCAAGTTTAAGAATATTTGAGCGCAAAAATACTAAGGAAGATATTTGACCAACCCAATGCAGCGATGGTTCGTGGAGAATTAAAATGAAGCACGAGCTGGATGAACTAATGCAGAGCGCAGATAATGTTAGATTTGTAAAGTCACAAAGACTAAACTGCTAAACTGCTAAATGTCAATACCATTTACCGATATGTCCTGCTAAGCCTCTCCCCCCAGGTTTTCTTTTGTCTTCGTCTCATATTGCAAAGAAACTTTCAATCAATTTTTTTATATGATTAACGGCTCGACGTTGAACATGCTCGAATTATCTTAACCTATGCTCTCTGATTTTGTCATAAATTGATGTTACCCCTAAAACTTCCAATAATATATTCATCTTAATTTTATTCTTCTTTATCACTCCGCTCATCCACATGCGTTCGTCGTTACTCTTTCTTTTTAGTTGCCCAGCATCAAATTCCATACATCATAACTGGTCTCAAGGCAGTTTTCTATAATTTTTCCTTCAGTTGGATTGAAACCTTGTTGCATTTCAATTTTCATAAATTTAAAACCTTTGATGGATCTGTACCAAAATGTTCTGTAAAGAAGAAGGTAATGGTGGTTAGCAGAACACGAAATATGCAATTAAATATAAGAGTAAACAATAAGAACATCCAAAAGGTCCCCAAGTTCAGATATATTGGTAGTTGGATAGCTGAAGATATAGATCCAGACATACGTAGCAGGATTGAGCAAGCTAGAACAGCATTTACTAATATGAGAACCTTGCTAAGCAACAGCAGCCTTAACTTAACGCTTCGATATCGCTTTGTAAAATGTTATATTTACTCCATACTGCTATATGGTGTAGAAACCTGGACTATAAAGGCCAATGTGATGAACCGATTGGAGGCCTTTGAGATGTGGGTATTTACAAGACTACTTAAAATTCCCTGGACAGATCACACAACAAACGTCGAAGTATTAAATCGAATGGGCAAAGAACAATAATTGCTGCTAATAATAAAAAGAAGAAAAACTGCTTATCTGGGTCATATATTTTGAAATTCCAAGGACCAGTTTTTAAAGCTTATTATGAAAGGGAAGATAGAAGGAAAACGGGGCATCAGAAGAAAGAAATACTCATGGCTTAAAAACATAAGGGATTGGACAAACCTCGATGCCCATGCACTCTTTAGAGCCACACAAGACCGAAAGGAGTATGCCAGAATTGTCGTAAACATCCACTAATTGGAGAGGGCACCATAAGGATGAAGAAAGAATTTTTATAACCATGTGTCTAGAGATTATTTCTTATCGCTCTGAATACGTTAAGTATGCAATACTTGAAAGTTCCCCGTTTCGTAATAAATTAGTTCTGGGTGTAATTAAAGTTAAAAGTGTTTAGCTTTTCCAAACCACCACTTTAAACACAACTGTACACCCCTCCCAAAACTTATAAAAGAAATGATACGACATATTTCGATCATTCTTAGTTTTTCATCGAAATGGTTTCATATGTCGATTTAATGTACAGTTTTGTGGTAAAACCTGCACTTTATGTGGTCAGATTGGTCATTTTATTGTTAATTTAAACGATAAAAAAATTAATGTCTGTATCTTCATATGGATTTTTCTCCGAAGCCGATGATAGGGCCGTCAACCTATCCTGACCCACCCCCAATGAAGCCCCCAAATTGAGTAACCTGGTCTTTGTAAAGCTTTTGTGAACAAATAGCTTTTTATCATCTACTCTTGTGATCTACTCTAAGAATATCGTGAGTTAGCTTATTGGTTAAACCTTTCTATTATACAACATAGCAGTCACTTCCTTCTACTTCATCCATACATCTACATCTTAAAGTTATTACTTTTCGTGATCATTTCTCAAAGATTACCTGACGAAACTGTTTAAAACAAAGGAAAATAATAATCAACACAATAACGTATCTGAGTTAAGACACGAAATAGAAATCAGTTTTCAGGAAGTAGAAATAGCCATAAATTCACTCAAAAATGGAAAGTCACCAGGACCAGATAAAATAACCAACGAGCTTCTAAAACACGAAGGAGAAAGTATAACCCTAGAGATGACAAAACTTATACAAAAATTAAGGTACCAGACGCATGGAGAAACAGCATAATGATACCAATGTTCAAGAAAGGAGATAAAGAAGACCCCAACAATTATAGATGTATAAATCTACTGAACACTGCACTTAAGCTTGCCACAAAAGTCCTAACCAACAAAATCAATAAACTAACAACTTTATCAGATGAACAACAAGGATTCAGATCCGGAAGATCCTGCGTAAACGCCGTATTTGTACTAAGACAAATCACAGAAATGATCATCGAGTACAATAAACTAGCATATCTATGTTTTATAGACCTGACGAAGACTTTCGATCGCATCTAAGTCGAAGACGTCTTACACCTAGTGTATAAAAGAAACATACCAATCATTATTATACAAACCATCGAAAACATCTACTTCCATAATCGAATACAGGCAATGGTAAATGGAAAACTAACACAGTGTATACAGTACAAAGCGAAGTCAGGCAAGGTGATTATTTAAGCCCACTTCTCTTTAATATAATAATGGACGAACGCGCTATCTCAGAGTATTCGACCATGTTGAACCCTATCAAACGCCATCTCAAAATCTATAAAACAGACTTACTGGTTTCTGTACTTCCCATGATCGTTGAAGTAGTGTTAGCATTGAGAACAAAGCTTTCTTGTTCCCAATTATTCTCTGAAACCGAATTGTTTATTTCCCATTGTGTCTTCACATTTCTGCTTGATTCTATTAAGAGTTATCCTAAGAAGTAACTTGAGAGAGTAACTCATGAGACTAATTAGTCTAAAGTCTTTACATGATGATGTATTAGGTTTTTTTGAAAGAGGGATAAATGTAGACTCCAACCACATTTGTGGCAGTGTTTCAGTTTCGTATATTATGTGGTTATAAATGTTTGTTAGTTCTGAGAAATTGTCGTCGTCTAGAAGTTTGAGCCAGTCTGATGGTATTTGGTCAGTGCCTGGATATTTCCCATTTTTGCTTTGTTTGGTGGCTTTCTCTACTTCTACTTTTAAAATACTAGGACCAGTATTCGTATACTTTGTGGTGTTAAGTGGTGGCCTCGTATCCAGGAAGGGCTCTTATATGTAGTTGGTCTATTCTTCCTTTTTTTCGTTTAAGTCGAGAATAATTTTACCTTTGAAGTTTCTCATAAAGTGAGGAGTTCTTTTTCTCTGAGTGTAGGTAATTTCTTTAAGTTTTTTGTGTATATTAAACTTGTCATGTTTCTATGTAGTTCTTCCATCTCACGACATCTCTATTTCATTAAGGCCTCTTTTGATATCTTAACCTCGTATCTTATTTGTCAAAATATTTCTCTATATCGAGTCTCATCTTTATTTTTACAATTTCTGCTTTGCTGAATAAGATCTAGTATGTTATCCGTCATCCAATCTTTTTCTTTACTGGCTCTTTTTCTGATTTCAAAACTTCGTCTGCTATGGTAACCATGGCGGAATTCATTATATCTATATTTTGTCCGATATTGTCTTGTTCAGATCTCTCTAGCTGTTTTTAGTTTCATGATTTATCTTATTTCCGAACTCATCTGCTATTTCGGCATTTCTTAGGAGTCGATTATGATGTTTTCTCTGAGCTGTCGGGGTTTTTATTATTTTTAATTTTAGTTTGAATCCAGCACAGAGCAGATTATGATTAGTTGCTACGTCTGCACTTAAGAATGTTTTTGCAGATGTAATACTGTTTCTAAACCTTGTGTTAATGATAATGTAGTCGATTTGATTTCTGACTACCTTTTCTTCTTGATCAGCTAGGGATTTCCAGGTAGATAGTCCGTCTTTTAGGTTGTTGAAACAAAGTATTTGCTATAATGCAATTCTCTTCTTGCAGAACTGTATTAGTCTCTGCCCTCTTTAGTTATTTTCTCCAAGTCCATACTTTCCGGTAATATCTTGTGTTATTCTATCAATTACTGGCGCATAAAATGCTTAAAAATATTTGATCCAAATATGATTTATTTAAATATTTCCTTTAATGATACTTTTTATAAGATAGATCTATTCTTCTTCTAAATGTGCCTATCTTCTAGAGATGTTAGTGACCATATTAATCCATCTTATTCTATTCACAGCAGCTCGAAATAGATCAGTTGACGTTAGACCAGTCCACTTCCTAAGAATAACCAGCCAGGATATACGTCTACGTCCAGAGTCTTTCTTACCCTCAATCTTGCCTTGTAGAATCAACTGTAAAAGTCGGTATTTATTATTACGGATGATGTGGCCGAAGTAAGCCAATTTTCTGTTCTTTACGGTGTTAATAATTTCTTTGTATTTTCTTATCCTCTTGAGAATAGTTATATTACTTTATGGAAATGGATCTCCCTAAATGTAATTTATGTCTTATTTAGAAACTTTTAAATTCCAAATAATATATTCCAATTACAATTGACTCTAATTTTATGTCATTTTCATTATATGTATATATATATATATATATATATATACATATATATATATATATATATATATATATATATATATATATATATATATATATGTTGTATAGTAGCCCTTCTTTTTCCTCCGCTTGTGGCATATCCGTTTGCTATTCCCGGCATTTGGTGTTTATTTTGGTTCTATTTATAATGTAGTGGAAAGTTTTTGGACACATTTATTCAGTTAATAAAATTTTCGCCCAAATCGTTTAAAAAGTAAATTAAAAATACCCTTTACACACCATATACAACAATTAATAAATATCAATATGTTGAAAAGGTTGCTAATGTGAGCCCATAATACTGATGAATAGGAGATAACTCAATACTCATAATGTTAAGTAGTTTTTTATTGGTGTTAGATTTAGGCTACCGGTTTCGAGGCTTACAATTAATCGCTGGTATAATTCTAATACCTCGTAACCCAATTTTTATGGAATTTTAGGTTATGAGCTATTCCCATAGTAAAAAGTGAGCTAAATCGATTGAAAAATACCTCGTAAACCATCGACGAAGAGATTTGTTGTTATCACCTTTTAAAAAATACCACGTATCCAAATGTTATTTGGATACAAGTTTGGATTTGTTTTTGGGTTACGAGTTATTGAATAACAAATATCTAGTAACCCACCACAATGAATGACAAACTTCAAAGTCGTTGCATCTGGTATACGAGATATTACGAGATAAAAATAAGGCTAAAAGACGGCGATGTGAGGGGTGAACAGTACCCTTGGTTACACTATAGTAAAAACAGTAGTTAAACAAAACAAACCACGGGATGCTCGACAGCTTAGGGCCCCGTGCACCTCCAAAGAGTGCATTCGAAGAAAAACACGATACTGCTCGAAAATTACAGAAAGCCAGCGACAGAAAATCTTTACATCCTTTTGGAAAAAAACTAACAGGGATCAGCGAAAAACTTTCGTGGTTAATCACGTGAAAGTAAAAACCAAAGCGAAAACTTATACTAAAAATAACAGCAGACGAGAGAACACATTGGTATACTACTTGAGTATCGAGAACGAAAAAATGGAAGTATGCAAAAAACTGTTTCTCAGTACAACAGGTCTAGGGGAGTTTACTGTCCTTTCATGGAGCAAAAAAAATACGAGCAATAATGATGATGATGTCGCTGCTGGAATGGCTAGTAGTTCAGAATTTAAAAAATCAACTCGCAAAAAGCCCTCCAACACAAAAATGCTATCAAAAATGGATTTTTCCAGGAATTATCTACATGGCTTGCCAAAACTGGAATCTCATTATGGGAGAAAGTCTTCCAGCAAATTGTATTTAGAGCCTGTTATAAGAAGCATGTGTCAGTTGTATAATCTATACTGTGAGTTTAGTAAAATTAAAAGGATAGATGATGTTGTTTCACGATGCACAATAAGTAATTTGTTTGATAAAATGAACTTGTTCATACATCCAAAAAAAAGGACAAATGTGACACCTGTGTTAAACATGAGGTGGGCCAGTTAGATGATAAAGACTGGCAGAAACACAGGGCACAGAAAGATCGTGCTCGAGATGAAAAAGAGCAGGATAAGATAAACGCTATGAAAAATAAATGTAAAGTTGTTACAATGGACTTTCAAGCTGTAAATGCAGTCATAATTTTACCGTTTTCGATCTTTCCTCAAAAAAGGTTATCTATTATTGGTTTGACGAGACTCAAGCAGACATGACAGCGTCCATTTTTACAACTTGTATCCTCAGCTATATACATCATATTTATTTAAAGCTAAAGCTACCTAAAATTATTGTAATGAACTCTATTTGACCTTTTTTTATAAGGATTTACTACACTATTTGTAAAGAACATTTTTTCATTTTATTTTCCTCTATTTTTTGCTTCGCCTATAAAAAGCACGTTGTCCTGATTTTTAAAAGAAAATTCCTATGTTATTAATGAAACAAATCACAGACCCGTTTTAACTAATTTACTCGGTTGTCAATAATAATTTTATGATGAATGTTTCTGATCGTAAACAAAATGCCAAGCCAAATAAATTCCTATCAACACACTAAAAAGTCACGCTCTAATGTGGATATACATTAGTCAAGCTCTACAGTGAACATCATACTGTGTTGTAGTTTCAGACATTCGCCAGATAATGATAAATATGTTGCAGATGTATTTTCGGCGTTTGCGTCTGGTTTTTGTAAAGAAGTGGCAAATTTAGTAGCATGTGGAAGTGATGCCGGAGCACGTGGTTTGTGTAATAAATTTTTAGGTTAGATTAAAACCACTTGAGAGGTTTAATCGGTAGAAGCTCTCATCCTTTTGAGTTGAAAACATAAAATTTCGATCGTTATTTTGTTGCACATGTGGTTGGAGTTTAATGCGGATTAAAAGCAGCAGTTGAAACTTTCTTGCCAATTTTGATTGCAATGTATGTACTTTTCGTCTTCTTCTGGTAGGAATCCGTTAGCGAATTTTAACAACCATTTTGGCAATGATATTTGCTATGGTAATATTGCTATGAAATTATATTTACTACAGTAGCGAAAATTCCTGTGGTATTCATCAAATCTTTAGCCTGGATAATCGTCTTTTGCTGACTTTTCTCTTGTCCTAAAATGTTCGTCGCAGACATTTTATTAGTAAATTTTCATTTTCTGAAATATCAAATTTAATTTATCACTGTTCGTCTGTTCAACATATTCTTCTTTTCAAAAGACGTGAAATATGGTCTACAAGGAAAGAAATTACAACGATCTTAGCTTTTTGAACGTAGATTTATTACAGACTACGCTTAAGTTGGATTAGCACAACACCGAATGAAACAATCCTGTAAATGAAGAATAACCTACCGTAGCTTGTAAATACAATAAAAATAAAAAATATATCCCATTTGGGATACATAATAAGGCACGAGGAACATGCATAGCTATAATTGATAATTATGAAAGAAGGTCAGAAGTATTCTAATCCATTAAGCCTACGACAGAGATGGATTTGTTGTGGTAATCGCCGAAATAAAAAGAGATGGCACCTAGGAAGGGCGACATTACAAGTATGAGTTAAATATATTAGAGGACATGATTTTATCGAATTAAAATATCCTTTCATGAAACTGATTTACATTCTTTAGTTTTCTGATTACGTACGGATTTCATTTTGTCCAGTTCTCTCAGACCTGTCTAGCCGTAATCTCTTTAAATTACGACACACAAAGAGATCACTTTCCGGGATTTTTAGCCGGTCCGAAATCCTTTTAAAACAATCTCAAAAGTTTTGATTTGAAATATGGTCTAGTCGGAGTAAAAAGCAAAACTGCGAAAAGTGGTTAGACGCTTTATATCAGTTTACGCTACAGTTGCAGCTTTATAGCAACTTCCGACTTCAAGATGACTTAGCTTAATCCAATTACGAATAAAGCTTTACGCAATACGGACCGTCATTGGCTTACAGTTAGAGCTGGTGTTATGATGCTTCGATGGTTTGGGGGCTTTTATATGCCAGAACTTCTACTGAGTGTTTTACAAACAATGTGTGTATATTTTACAAGCTGTTGCAATGGTACTCGAAAATTTTTAATCCAGTATAGTCGTAAATGAATGGATTATTCAGCGGCATCTTCGTATTTTGAGGACACTCGTTTGGCCGTAAAAGTATTTTACTTGAAACATTTACCTTTGGAGATATCACAAAATTGTTGTCTTGTAATTTTTAATTTATGTATTATCATCATAAAAGTAAATTATGCATATGTAGGTTATTGGCATTCATATAAAAGATTATGTGAACTTTCCAAAACAAAAGTATAGTTGTTATTAATACCTTGACTGCGGGGGTTAAATACTCAATATACTAGTTCTTGCGTCACATGCCCTCGGAGATACGTTATGGTCTATTCTTTCTGTACGTCACATGTTCCCTATGGCATGTGTGTAGAACGTAGGTACATGTAAGTACTTCATGTCCGCTACCACACAGAAGTATAACTTTCTCTGGGAGGTAATTGGATAAAATTAAAGGTATTTATAAAAACAAAAAACTTTATATTAAAATAAACAGAACAAATGCATTTTAAAATTGATTGGTAATTTCTGCTTCTTCTTATTAATTATGTGCCTCATTAAAACAAGGCAAAGAGTATCCAGGTTGACCAGGGCAATCGGAACAAAAAGTTATAATCCTACGGAACTTTTTATCCACTTCACGGTAACTTAAACCTGAAGATTTTAATACTTGACAATAGCCTCTACATGGCTTTCGTCGTTTCCTTCCAGGTCCTTCAGGTTTGGTAAAAGTATGCACTCTTTTTTTTTGAAGTGGTTTTTCTGCAGGTGATTGTATTAAATTATAAGCTAACTAGCGTCTAAATTCTGTTATGCTCATTTTTGTTTAAGAGCACACATTGAATATAATTAAACTATTAACAATAGCTGTTCCGAGTATCATATCAAATACTCACTTCCTAAAAAAAATAATAAGAAAGAGATTAAAATTATAACTTATTTTTTTTTTTCTTACCGGTACCATTTCAAGCCTCGACATAGCACTGTATGGTAAGATGGCATCTATTTAGAATAGTCTATGACTTTCTTTGCAGATTTGTAATCAATCATACATTTCGCTTTCACAATATCCTCTTTTTGCCTATTCTGCTTTCCTGTCGGAATCAACTGTTTAGTATGGGCTGGGACACTTAAAATCAATAAAACAGGTCTCTTATCCATCCACTTAATAATTCTTAGTCCACCTTTCTTTTTTCCAATGACCCCTGTTCGCTTCATCTTCTTGGACTGGAAAAAAATAGGTGGTATTTATTTGATTCCTTCTCTGTTTCCTCTTAGAGTCCCACGCTACCTACATCATATTTTCTGCTAACAATCTTTTAACGAGAGCTATGCCTGAATAAAAGTTATCAGCAAATATTAGTTTGCCAGCTTTATCTGTGATACACTAAAGTAATTTTAGACTGTTCTACATTAACTGGTTGTTGTTCATTTTTTCCTGTGTAAATACTTACATTGAAAGTATAGCCTTCAGGAGAATAGAGTTTATATAGTTCCACTCCATAATTATTAGTCTTGTTGGGGATGTACTGACGAAAAAAAAATCTCCCTCTGAAAGGTACCATAGATTCATCTATAACGAGAATATTGCCAGGCTCCATTATTCTTTGAAAATTTTGAATCAACTTCGTAACTAAATTTTCTATTTTGCAGAATCTATTAGTGGTATCAGATGTCTCATTATTTTCAAAATAAAGAAGTTTCAATAAAGGCAAAAAGAGGTCTCGAGATAATACTTTTGGGATAAATTTATATAAAATATATCATCTTTAGACCAATATAAATTTAAATGTGGTACCTGAGTGAGACCCCATTGCAATTATTACCCCTAGGAAGGCTCTTATTCCAGTTTTGTTTGCGGCTGTCCATAAATTTAACCTTAATTTAACCTAATTTGTACCTAATTTAACATCTATTGGTTTCTGTACCGCATCTGGTTCAATACTAACTAATGTATTCTTTCTTATTACAAAATCGTCACCATTTATATCTTGTTTTAAATCACACCATTCATCACTATCCCTATTCTCAGCACTCTGTTCATTATTATCTGATGGAACTTGCTCATATGGTGTAGTATTCACTATCAATAGAAGAATTTAAATCAGAGAATAAGGAAGATTTAGGGAAATAACTTTCATCTAGCAATGAATCGTCACTGTCAAAGGGATCTTCGATACTGTCAGCATCAGATGAAGATTGAGTTGCTGTCTGCTCATTCTCCATATCGAGTTCATCTTGTTGATTGTTTGCTCATTTGCATCTTTTATCATTTTTTGTTTCACTATATTAACCTATATAATATATAATATAAGTACTGCTCACACTTCAATGCACTATAATAAACTGAAACTGAATATATACAGCGACAAGTACCAACAAGTTGAAACGAATGGCAATGACACATGCCTCCCGGGGTCTGTGACGCATAGTAACAATAAATTTTTGTTTATGTGCGGCACTTGTCTTCGGGGGCATGTCTCATATTACCGACATCAGTAGCGAGAATTAAAAATTTGCTATCGATAGCTATTTGATACACTTAAAACGACATACAAATAACATCTTTATCGCTACCGCAAGATGCGACAGTTTGACCAATTTTACCACAGCACAGTTGAAAAATTACGCACATGCCCCTGGGGAGACGTGACAGTCAAGGTGTTAATATTAATAATTCTTAGGTTTTGAATAATCTATCGACAATTGATATGAAAGACATTGTAATGTCCATTACATTGTTTTTAAACTTAAGCGTAATCCTTATCTTGACAAATGTTACCTAGGAACATAAACTGGCGACCTTGGTCCGACGAACCCACTATATTTTTGTGCAGTCTATAATTGTTAATGTTTTTTATTATTTAAGCTGGTATAGTACTTTTTGTCCTTTCTGTATATCATATTAATTTCGTTATGTTTTTATTTACCACTTTGAAAATTGCGTCTTAAAATCGTCGAAGAGGTTAAGCATAATCTAAATGTTTATTTGTACTAATAGATTTCTCTAAGGAGATAGGTACTGTCCTACTTTTATTTCGCTTTTTTCTCGATTTCACATGAATTTTAAAATAACAAGTGCGCCACGAGTATGCATCACCTGCTGGTCTCCAACAACCGAAAAAAAAGCCTAAAGTCTGTAAAATTTTATCATCTCGTGACAATAAATATGATGAGACAGAAAAGAGCGGTATCCTTAGAGTACTGCACCAATTCCTTCGAGAAAATAGACTCCCGATAATCATCTCTTTTTTGGCTACAGTAAGCTCTGCGGAGAATTTGCCCAATTTTTCAAGACGCACACTATATCAATTGTGCGATATAAAGTTTAGATTGAAAAACGCTGTAGAAAGTCGATTTTAATTGAGAAACAGAAAATAATTTCACGGCGTCGTGACTCCCTAAGTTTCAGTCGTCGATACCGCAAAGAAGACTACAATATCGTCTATTTAGGTAAGTCATGGATAAACGTAGGTCACAGCCATAATTAAAAGAATAGGTGGAGACGTCCAATAAACCTCATACATATGCATTTGTGCGTGGCTTGAAAGCTCGTGCAGCTCGTGGTCCCCGTTTTGTCCTCCTGCATGCAGGATGTGAAAATGGCTTCGTTAATAAAGCAGAACTGACTTTTCTGACAAAGAAACATACCCAAGATTACCATGACGAAATGGATGGTCCACTCTTTGAAAATTGGTTCAAACATAACCTAATTCCTAATTTGCCAGAAAAAACAGTTGTGATGATAGATACTGCTCCTTATCATAGCAGGAAATTGGAAAAAGTTCCTAACACTGCTTCCAATAAAGAAGAAATAAAAACGTGGCTTCTATTGAAAGATATATGTTTTAAAGAAAATTATTTAAAAACAGAATAAAACGATATATCGCTGCACAAATGTAGGTATTGTTTCCAAGATGGCCTAATATAAAATAGTCTGAAACACTATAAATGTTTTTATTAACATATTTTTTTTGTTGGCCGTTCACGAGTGAATTAAAAGAATTATTAATTACTGTTAGAAAATTATTAATTGTTTGATGATCGCAGAGAAAAAGAAGCAAATGAAAGTATTGGCAGGTACTTGTAGAGAATTATCGCTGTACTACTGTGCAGTACAAAAGAAGACTTTATTTATGATAATTCACAGAATGGGCGAAATATGGCAAACCCGCTTGCAGTATACAACCACACTGATTCTATTGACGTTTGGAAGGCTTCTGCCTATATGACCAAAGCATTTTTCCAAACTAAAACAAGCTGTCTGATATTTTTGCGTATTTGTAAATGCTCATCATACCGTAAAGTTATCAGGCTATGAAAAGGCCAAATAAAAAAAATAAATTATAAGCCAAAAGTGAACAACAGTGGATTAGAGAGGAAACTAAAGTAACTAAGATTTAAAATGGAAATATCACAACTAAATAAAAGACATAGGAGAAAGACAAGGAAGATCACAAACCTTCTTTGTGGTCGATCACAAATTCGCATGTAGAAGTGGATGATATCTCGTGTAAAGAGTTTTCTGAGTGTATATCTACTATTATTTTTAAACTTAATTTATGTTTATGTTCCAAAATATTTTATAAAACGAGTCATTAATAAAAATCAAAATATTTTCACCAGTTGTTCCTAAGCATGGTTTATTATAAAAACTCAGCTATATATTTCTCTCAGTAAAAAAATGTCCGTTATATATTTAAATGTCGATAGGGAATAGAAATATTTCAACAATTTGTTACTGGAGTGAGGGAATGGGCGTGGGTGATAGATGCGGGCGATGTTATTAGAGTAAATATGCGTCCGAAAATAGATCATGTGACACGGGCTTTGCTTTGCACGCGTATGGGATTATGAATGTATTTATTCATGTGTCTGGTTTTTTTGCCGCTGCTTTCTTTGGCAGTATATTTTTACTCGAATTAGGATTTTTTGTGTCATGCAGAAATATTTTCTTAGGACGAGCTTAATCCTATACACGAAGGTCGTTTCAGATTTCATGTTATAACGAACTGATATTTTTCACGGCCGCAAGAACTTTGGTTGGGTGTATTCAGTTGATGGCTCTAACAGTTCATATGACATCGCGGTTCTCAAAGAATTAGTTTGTAAGCACTTTTTGAAACTATCTTTATTATATCTATTATGAAACACACATATAACTATAACTAATCTAACATAACCAATGTAAAATTTAAAATAAACTATCTTTAAATTAAAATTCTTATGAAACTAATTAACTTATATAGATAATGTAAATTTTAAACAAACTATCTTTAACATTGAAATTCTTATGACACCAACTAAATTATATTAAGAAAATTTTGTACCTTTCTTTCACTGAATGCCTAAATGAAAATGTTCCAAAATAAAGATTTTAATCACCACTCAATGTCTTCGTTCTCAGCCTCGGTTATCCTTGTTTTTGTGAAATTACTTTTTCCAATTATCAGCTTCCACCAATTTAAAATATTTTTCTTCTTAACAGCATTTATATTTATTCTTCTTTTCAATATACCAATATCCAATCACCAAATATATTATATAATTTTAATTTTCAATTAATACTTCCTTCCATTATCCAATCACCATTTATACATTGATTATATATATTATATTACATTACATATAATTATTATGATTAATTATATACATTATATTACATATAATTTTTAATCTTCAATAATATTTTCTTTATTCTGTTTCTTAATCTTCATTGAACTCACTATATTGAACATTTCACCAACTGATTGACTGTATTCTATCTTGAACTATCTTGAAAATAGGACTGACTGACTTTATACTGACTTCATAACTGTAACTAACTTTCTTACTAACTGACTGGCTTTCTTACTAACTGGACTCCATCTGCAATCCAAATCACCGAGTATTTATACCCTTTTCAATGTTTCAGAACCATCTGGCAAGAAATCTTATTCGATTTGTTCCATTTCCTACATATCTGAATCTTCTGGAATAGTCCATTTCGCAAACAGGCCATATTCTGTGATCTAGAGAATTCTTTACTTTTCTATCGAGAATTTTATCGACATTTAGGCTTTTCAGATCAGAATATAAACTTAAATCAGTAACTATATGTAAACTAAACATTTTAAACTAACATATAATCTTATTTCACATTCTCAATGATTATTTTTCTGTCTGTCACTTAAATGTATAGTTGGTTGCCTATGCACATGGCTCACTTAAATATATTTACAATATTATAATTATTAAAATAAAACTTTTTACACTTATTATATGCTAATTTCTTAAAAATGCCCTCACATAAATATTTTTAATTCTTAAATTTATATCTTAAATTATTTTTTCTCCCTTTTACATTTAAACACTATTTTTCCTTCTCCCATGTTCAATATCATTTCAATATATATATATATATATATATATATATATATATATATATATATATATACATCTCTATACAGAGGGAGTCTACTATATATATAAATATATATATAGTAGACTCCCTCTATAACTGAAATGTGCGACTAATTAATTTGTTATAGTAATTTTATAAAGCATTAACTTCCTATAGTGAAGCCATTCGGAACAATATAAGATGCTAAATATTATTTGAATAGCGTTTTTGCAAAAAAATTGTTGATTTTTATTGTCAGTGAAATACATTAAAATATGTTTACTTTTATTGTCAATGATATACGTTAAAACAAAAAATCTGTATTCTGTAAATCTATATAAAGCGTATTTTCAAGGATGATATAAACTATTGCTTCTGCAATTGGAAGAAGTCTGTCATTTTTGACTCCTTAAAATTGTCCAGTATTCTATCTATCATATTTTCTAAAGATGTGAAACAGTTGTATACTTCTTCATTTGCACTTTGTCTTTTCTAAAGTTTCTTACAACGTTTAAAACACTTTCCACATCTTGTCTATTAGGACCTTCTTATTGTTAGGTGCGGATGGTCAACCCCCTACACTGACACTTGTTAATCATAAATCATAAAATGTGAATAAAGAAGTTTATTGCTGACGGCAGTTGAAAAGGGTATTTATTTATAGCCACGGCCCGGCCAAAAACGTAAAAAAATACGTTTTTCGGTCTTATTTTCCCTCGTTATAACCAAATTTGCCTCGCTATAGAGGGTTACAGTTCAATAGAAATTTCACGGGACATTTAATGTACCTCGTTATAAGCGAAACCTCGTAATAACCGTGTTCGTTATAGAGGAAGTATACTGTATATGGAAATTTCGAAAAACTTCCCGTGCTCGAATCGGAATCAATAGAGTATTATGACTCATGGTAGCATCCCTGCTTCATCAGACACTTGGGCTGATACAAATTTAAACTCGGACAACAAATTTCTCTTAAAACTTAACCACTGCAGTGGTTAGCGTACATAGGGCCACCTACTTTGGTTGCCATTAACGAAAACGATTTAATAATATCATTTTCTGTCTTCTGGGCTATACAAAACGTATAAAAGATTGAATATTTTAGCAAAAGCTGCTATCGCCCTTTTTGAATTAAAACGCCAAATAGGCCTAGTAGGACAAATTCGTTAAACTTCCCGTGTTCGAATCAGTATCGGTTACGATAACGGACTCAACAGATTTAACAGACTTAAATTTCGTGACGAAAAACAATATATACTTAACAAATAGCTCTTCCGTTAAGTAGATCCATTGAAGATGAACGTGGAGAATGCCAGATGGTAAAACCAAAACAACGAGATCGACTTTGTTATTATGGACAAAAACATATAATAAATTAATCTACCCTAGAAACACATCCCGATCCCGAACCAACGATCTCAAGAGAATTTAAAAAATATATTAACAGTATTTTACAATGAGCTTAAACAATCTGAATAAGTAGCAGATGCAGTAACAAAAGCCGAAGAAAACTTCTACCTAAACATAAAAAAAATTGAACAAAAAAGAACAAAAAAGTGATAGGGACTGTCCTTGTAGGCTTGCTGATAGCACTCCTCCATTATGTACTTAATAAATTGGACCTCATCGCAGCTACGCGACATTTATAGTAGCTTAACGCATCTGCATACGCATATCGACCATGTTGAGTTCTGATGCGGTAAAGTGTGCACCAGGTCTTAGGTAGTAGGTCAAATCAAGGAGGTGTCTCTGTGATACAAAGAATAATTTGAATTTGGTTGAGCTTCCGAACATTCATGTCCATTTTGTGATCATGTTGAACCCGGTGGCTGCGGCCATTTCTCCGGTTTGTACGAGAGACTTTCTGGAGAGCAGGTGTCTTTTACCTGCATCTTCAATATAGTTATGTATCGGTAGCGCCGGGTTGTTAAGTATCTTTTATATTCTTTGGTTAGAAAATTGAGTGGGCGAAGTGTGGTGGTGGAATATCGCTCAGCACTGCTAGTCAATGGGTTGGTGTGGATTTGATTACTCCAGCGATCATTCTCATGGTGTTATTTAAATGGACACCAATCTTTTAAATGTGACCACTGTTGATCCATATTGGTGCCCAATATTTTAGCTACAGAATAAACAAGAGCTAAACCTAAAGACCTAAACGTGGATGCCGATGCCTCTCATGTTGTACCTTAGAGCTTCTGAATGATGTTATTTTTATTTTTAAGTCACGCCTAGATATTTTGGACGTTTATTATGGTTGAGTCGTGTTTTATCAAATTTGAACGTTAAGTGTTGTTGACGCCAAATTGTTGTCTAGGTGGAAGCAGTTTACCTTGGTTTTAGGTCTTCTGTCAAAATCGCTTCAGATCTTTCCAGAAATTTTGTTTCTATTAATAAAGCCTGATCATCGAAATGATGGAGCTCCATACTAGGACAGTGTACAAAATTACTGATCTATCATAGGCCTGGTGTAACTGGATCTTCTTGACCATTGTTAATGGACTGATCCTAAAAATTTATGGAAGTATTACTTTCTTTGCAGCCTTTGCTTTTACCTTGATTTGTTGAGTGTTCTTCGTGTAGTTGAGTTTCCTGTCTAGATGGACTCCAACGTACTTGACTAAAACTTCTGATTGGATCCTGTTTCCTCCCATTGTGATTTCTACTACTGGTGGGTTTTTCTCCTGTGTGACAAGATGAATTGCGTCTCTTGGCTGTTGATCTTGATTTTCCATTTTTCAGTGTATTTGTGATTCTTCCGAGGTGATTTTCTATGTTTTGGATTATCGTTCTGTCATCCTTTCCTGTTGCATATATTGCTGTGTCATCTGCGTAGAGCGTACTTGTTCTTGGATCTGTTGGAAAGTCTAAAAGAAAAATGTAAATGTTGTATAAAATGGGCGAGAGTACGCTACCCTGAGGCGTCCTTTCTTGGATTTCTTAAATTCTGGACATCTTTTGGTCGGCTAAAACTTGAAAGAGTCTAGTAGCTTGATATTTTTTCCAGTATTTTCCTATTGTTTCCGGTAGTGAGATTGGTATGTAGCTTTCTGGTCTTCTTTCGTCCTTCCTTTCGAAAAAAATGTGCTTTTTCCAGGGAGTATTTGAAGATATAGTACAGTTGCACTATTATCTTCTTTGGTAGTTTCTTGAAATCTATATTGTGGATTTATTCTGTTTCTGGTGCTTTGCTTTACAATTTCTGTTGAGTTGATGTAGTTTTCTTTCTCTTCTTCCTTCGAGGAATAGACGATCTCTTGTAGTTCCGATTTTAATTTAAGCTAATTAATTCATATTTTAATCCTCTAATTTCAATTAGTACCTATTTAGATAATAACAACCTTAGTTGTCTTTAAATATTATCAAGTTACAATAACTTAATAATATGTTTTTGTTCAGAAGTGTATTTAATAAAAAATCTTATTCATAGTAAGCTTATTTATACTCGCAACAATAAGAACTTCTCTTTTTAACTGTCTCTTAGCGTTTCGTGACATAAGCCATACAGAATCGTTACTCAATCCTTGGAATAAATCGTAATTCATTCATTTTCCGATATAGTCGATAATTTGCTTTTTGTAATCGCAACAGATCGTCTCCGTCTACTTGAAAATTCCAACTCCCTATAATTTAGCAATTAGAAAAAAATACAAACAATGCTTCATCGAGTGGTGTTGTTTTACTATTATGGGAATATTTGTTTAAAGCACAGTATTTACCGTGACCCTCAAAGCTAAATTATGTGGTATATAGCGATCTCATAAAATAGTGATTATGTCTATGGACGTTAGTATGTGGGCCAACTCTAACTTTATGTTCAAGAATAATTCCAAAAGCACATTAAACGAAACTTAAAAATAATAATTGTTTAGTTTTTGATACAGACTTTGAAAAATAACGTTTGCTCAAATAAGTTTATGTTGTTCTTCGCGATTTCGAAATAAATAATAGTATATAAATAGTATATATATGTAAATAATAGTTTTCATGGCCAAACTTTACGACGGTCTTCTTTAAGAAGCCTTTCATTACAGCTACCTTCACCTTTGATGCCGCTGCTCTAAACAGACATGCTGTACTAGCATTATATATAGAAATGTAGCCATAAGCTCCCTTACTATTAAGAATCAGCAGATTCCGATATCCGACGTTATAAATAGGAAGAAATCAATATTTTTATTATTATTGTAATTATTATGTTTCAATAGTCAACTTTAAATCATTAAATGTAGTAGTTTGTAGAATTTCTCAAAAATTGTAACTTTTTATTTCGAAATAGAGATTTTTTTTTTGGGAATATCGACGTTGAAGAAACATTTCTGGCGCTGCGAACCACAGGATATTTCATACAGAAACATAGTCGTTTCCTGGTCTACATTAGTTTAATGAAATCCTGAAGAACCTGGTAAAAGAGAAAAATGTATTGGAAATCAAACACGATCATCCTTGCGTAAGTTTTTCCTTTCTTTACCATTTTTTATGAGCATTTATTATTTTAATTGAATTCTTAAACATTTACATTGAATTTATTATTTATTGTTTATTGAATTTATATTATTTATAACATTTTACTTCAACGAATTTTTATATATACTTGCATTTATATTTTTGCATATATTTTATGAGTACATTGAATGATATTTCCCAAAATAGTATCGAAAATTTAAGTTTACTATTCGACAGTTTAAATCTAAAAATAAAAAGAAATCTACAAACCTCTAAATCTAAGCCTGCATCTAAATTACGTTCCAAAATGCCGATGACCAATAGCGATATTGCTAGCCTTTGCTCAACTCTGCCCGAATTCTCTTCTGGAGACAACCTCTCCACCTTTATCAAAGCAGTAGATAATTTAATAGTTTTCTTAGGCACCCAAGATTTAAATCCGTCCCAAGAATTTATCTTAAATTCCCATATCGTATCTCGAATTAAAGGAGAACCTAGAAATTTCTTAAACTATTCTAATAAAACCAATTGGACAGAAATTCGTCCAGCATTATTAACTAAATACGGAGACAGACGTTCCGAAGACATATTAGTAACACAACTATCCACTACCGTCCAAAAACATAGTGAATCCTACGATAATTATCATCAGAGAATAACTACAAATCTGAACGACTTACTCCAACACATCACCCTAAACGATAATCCCGCGACAGTAACATTTAAAACTCCATATTTCAAAAACATTGCCCTCAAAACTTTCTGTACCGGAATCAACGAGCCTTATTGCGAATACTTATCGCATTTTGAATTAAATTCCCTAGAAGAAGCCCTTCAAAAGTGTATTGCCTACGATAACCACAAAAATCAACAACAATACATGAACTTCCTTAAGAGCCAACAAAACAAAAAGGCCCCACTCAAAAATAAACCCTATCAATCTTCGAATAATCAAAGATCCACAAACTTCCAACCCACACACTCAAACTTCCAACCCACATACTCAAACTTCCAACCCACGCATTCGAATTATGTGAGACCTTCAACTCACAACACAGAGCCCAATTTTAACTTTACTCCACAACAGAACTATAATTTTCCTCAGAGACAAAATTTCAGTTCTCACGAACAAAATCAATCCTTCCAACGAAACAATGTTCCGAAAAACAACCAACAAAGACTAAATAAATATAAAGCTCCTCGACCCCAACCAAATTTTGCTACTCCAATGAGCGGTGTTCAAACTACCACAACCAGAAACCATCAGCCCATGACAATTACAACTAATAGAAGCCACAATTTTCACATAGACTCAAATGATACCCAATATTTCGAAAACGATTTCGAAAATTACGAATCCGAACAAGAGCCCGATTTGCATGATGAAAATCATCAGGATTTTCAAGCCATCCCGTTAGACGATCATCCACCCCCTGTATAAACCTACATAATATCGAAAGTTCCCCTGGGTTACCCTGCTTCATTACGCCCAAAACACATCTACGCGTTTTAATCGATACCGGCGGTTCCCATTCAATTTTAAATCCGCGAGCTCTCAAACTATTTGATAAAAATCATATTTATCGAAAACCCTTTTCGCTAACGTCAATGAAAATTACTTCCAAGCACGACTTAAATATTAAGACGCCACTATTCCTAGAATATGGAATTCCACAAACATTCGACGTAAAAATTGCCGACTTTAGTCAATTCTTTGACCTCCTCCTTGGAACTTACGATCTGAAAAGATTCCACGCCACAATTAGCTACGCAACTCATACTTTAACCTTTGAGAATCCTCACGTTAGCATTCCATTTGAAACTTTATACCAAAAAATTCCAGTAAGCGTTCATAATGGCGAAGTTTTATTGCGTGAAAGACACTTTCAAGGTATCAAAATTCCCAATTCTATTCACGTTGCAAAAAACGGCTTTCTAGACACTTTCGACTTACCTAAGCCTATGAAATTTAATAAGAGAATTGAAGTTGAGAACTTCTGTAATTATAATATAGCAAAAATTCCAACGACGCATTTTAACGAAAACAAAATCCGTACTTCGCACTTAAATAACGAAGAAAAATATAAAATTATAAGTCTTTGCAAAAAATTTAAAGACGTATTTTACGACGAAAATAAAAATTTAACTTTCACGTCAGCTGTTAGACACGAAATTAAAACTAAGGATGAAAATCCAATTTATGTAAAGGGATTTCGGCATCCCAAAGCAATGCAGGAAGAAATAAAAAAACAAATAAATAATTTATTAGATAATAAGATAATTCGACCGTCAATTTCACCGTACTCAGCTCCAGTTTGGATAGTACCAAAAAAAGCTGATGCCTCAGGTCAGAAAAAATTTAGATTAGTAATTGATTATAGGAAGCTCAATGATCATACTGAAAGTGATCGCTACCCACTTCCTCAGATAGATGAGATACTGGATAACTTAGGAAAAGCCAGTTATTTCACAACATTAGATTTAGCTCAAGGTTACCATCAGATTGAAGTTCATCCGGATTCTATTCGGAAAACAGCCTTTTCAGTTCCGCATGGTCACTTTGAATTTTTACGTATGCCCTTTGGTTTAAAGAATAGCCCAGCAACATTCGAAAGGTTAATGGACAATATTCTTAGGCCCTTTATTCATAAGTTTTGCTTCGTCTACATGGACGATGTCATTATTTTTTCCAAGTCACTGCAAGAACACTTAGTTCATATTGCGACTATTTTTGACACTTTTAGGAAAAATAATTTAAAAATTCAGTTAGACAAATCCGAGTTTCTCACGAAAGAAGTTTCTTTCTTAGGTCACGTAGTGACAACCGAAGGAATCAAACCTAACCCAGCAAAAATCGAAGCTATACAAAAATATCCTCTACCAAAAACAGTAAAAGAAATTAAATCATTTCTTGGTTTAATCGGTTACTACCGAAGATTCATACCCAACTTTGCAAAAATAACGTCCCCATTTTCGAGATGTACTCGAAAAGGAGCAACTATCGACCCCACAAATCCAAATTATTTAGAATGTTTTGCAAAATGCAAACAATTGTTAACTAATTCTCCAGTCTTACAAATATCCAGACTTCGAAAAGCCTTTTGTACTGACTACAGACGCCTCTAATATAGCTATAGGATCAGTATTATCTCAAAATAATCCACCCTATTGCCTACTATTCTCGAACTCTAAATTCCGCAGAACGAAAACTACTCCACTATTGAAAAAGAACTTTTAGCCATACTAGATTCTTGTAAACACTTCCGTATGTATTTATAACACCAAAAATTCACTGTAGAAACAGATCACAATCCTCTCGTATGGATCTACAAAATTAAAGACCCCACTTCTAGATTAGCCCGATGGAGACTTAAACTAGAAGAATATGATTTTGAAGTTAAATATAAAAAAGGCAAAGAGAATCAAGTTGCTGATGCTCTTAGCCGAGTCCAAATAAATGCCCTAAGTTCGAGTTCAGAATGTGCTGAACCCCCGAATTCAGAATGTGCTGAACCACCCGACAATTTTCGACATAGACGATTTCCTTGCCGATTTTGACAACTTACAAAACAGTACTAACACACAACATACATCAGTTGAGAACCCTATCACTGGAATAGAGATTTCACCTGAACCAATTAATTTATCCTCAAACCAAATTATTTTTAAACCAGAGTCAAATAATTTTGAAATTAAATACAAAAGAATTTTTAACAAACACCCGTTACACTGTCACTTTGACAAATAATTGGAAAACAGAAATAGCAATACCTTCCAAAATATCCTTAGACCAAATCAAAAATTTGCAATAACAATCCCTCACGAATTTAGACCTTTTATCTGTAACTATTTTAAAGAAAAAATAAATTCCACAGTCAAAGCAATATTTTGCAATATACTACTTCAGGACATAGAAGAAGAAAACCAACAAATAGAATGCATAAAGAAATATCACGTAGAAAATCACAACGGAATAATTGAAACCTACAAACATTTAAAACAAAAATTTTATTGGCCCTCAATGCAGACAACTATTTCTAATTTTATCAATAAATGCGAAATTTGCCTAAAAAATAAATACGAACGACGCCCTTATAAACTTCCCCAATTAGGGACCGTTGTTAGGTCAAAAACCTTTTGATATATTACATATCGATCTATTCCACTGCAATAAAAAACCTGTATCTCACAATAATAGATTCTTTTTCCAAATACGGTCAATGCTATAAGCTCACCGACAAAACTTCCATTTCCATACTAAATAAATTAAGACACTACTTTTCGCACCACAATTACCCAAAAAAGATTGTATGCGACAGCGGCACCGAATTTAATTCCGCAGTCATTAAAGAATTCCTAAATATCCACAAAATCGAAATACATTTTACAACAGTAAACAATTCTTCCTCAAAACTCTCCAGTAGAGCGCTTTCATTCAACTCTTATTGAAAAAACTTAGGACCTTACAAGCCCAAAATCCAAATGATTCGTTAGATGACATTCTAACACACGCCATTCTTATTTATAACCAATCAATCCACAGTTCCACAGATTATTCCCCGTTCTCAATTCTGTACGGACCCTATGCAGAAGAAATACATTTCGACTTTGATCTTCCGATATACGAAACATATAATCAAAGACATAAAGAAGAACTCCAACCCTTTATTGCAGAACTATATAATAAACAAAAACAAAAAAGACAACAACTCTTAGATAGACAAAACGAAAATGCCGAAGATATTCCGGAAATAGACCTTACAAAATCCCTATATGTTTCTAAGAAAAAACATAAGTCCAAATTACAAGCCCCTTTCTCCACTATTCATCCAGAAACGCAAGACAAAACAAAAATAATCGGTAAAACAGATAAACAAAATTTAACAAGCACTCACCTTAAATATGTAAAACGAATACGAAAACATGTAGATAAACCTACTCAAGACCCAAATTTTTCACAGGACAATCCTCGCCCTGGTCCATCCACTCAATATTCAGGAGATTCCGAATAATGGTTACTATGCTGAAGAGATAGGCAAATCAAGAGAAATCTCCCACTATCACAGACATTTTCTTCACATTCCACTAGACAAATTATCCGACAGTATTGACGCTAGTCCGACAAGCTATTTCAAAGATCATTTCAAAAATGCACCTCTCTCGCTACTGTACTCCCAATACACCCACATACAAGAACAAACAAAAGACGATCTACACAAGATTACGCGAAAACAGAAACGCGGACTTTTTAATTTTCTAGGTACAGCCATCAAATACGTGACTGGAAATCCAGACGACTCTGACTTAGACTTGTTAAAATCACACATAATCTCTTTAGAAAATAAACAAAACGAAATCATAAAAAAATTTAATAACCAAATATCTTATGGAAACTCTTTTAACACGAGATTCGATAAACTTTTAGAAAAACTAAATTCTGATAATTCAATTCTCATATCTGCACTCAACAAATTATCAGCTGATTTTGACAGCTATATCATTCTACACAACGAGATAATAAATCTCCAAAATATAAACGAATTTCTAATGAAACTTATTAGAACCATTACTTTATCTGAACTTAATATCTCCAATATAGAATTATTCACTTTAAACGCGCTATCTCAGAGTACCTTAAAGAGAACCTTCTCAAAATTTATCCCAGAAATTCAATTCCCAATAGTAATGAACACCCTTATGAACTTATAGAATCAACAAAAACGTTAGTTTGTGTAACTTCAAATACAATGCTCATAATAATTAAAATCCCTATACTCCATGAAATTCCTTATACTACCTATAAAATCTATCCCATTCCAAACAAAGATCATGTTATGATTCTGCCACCTGCAAGCTACTATACAAATAATAAATGGTTCAACACTTGTATAGGACAAGGCGATAACATAGTTTGTTCCAACTATGTACAATCCAAATGTAACATACCCAATGTAGATAATTGCACAAAAACATTAATCACAGAGAATTTTTTCCAAGAAACCAGCAAAGTCATATTGCTAGGAATAGTTCACCCAATGAGAATCCAGCAGATAGAAATTAATTCAACCAGCCTCTTGACGACAGATGTACCAATAATGATTGAAGGTATCCAATTTAATAAAAAGACGTCTCAAGATATTTCCATTCCAAAAATTGTTCCAATAAAATTAATACCAAACCATGAGATGAAAATTGAAAAACTAACAATCCCAGAGACACATGGCCAAATTCAACCAATAGATACCATAGAAGTACTACCCCGATTATCCATAGGACTGAGCACCACTTCTGTTATAATATTTTTAACTATTTTAGCTTTCCTAATAATTTTCCTAATTAGGAAAAGAAAACGAATTTCCAAAATCCTATTTGGAGAAAAATTGCATCCTGCCCAGATCCAGATACTAGACGAGCTGATAGCCGAAGTAACCAAAACTTCGAGGACGAAGTCCCAACCAATGGAGGGAGGAGAAATGTAGCCATAAGCTCCCTTACTATTAAGAATCAGCAGATTCCGATATCCGACGTTATAAATAGGAAGAAATCAATATTTTTATTATTATTGTAATTATTATGTTTCAATAGTCAACTTTAAATCATTAAATGTAGTAGTTTGTAGAATTTCTCAAAAATTGTAACTTTTTATTTCGAAATAGAGATTTTTTTTTTGGGAATATCGACGTTGAAGAAACATTTCTATATGTATAGTAATATATGTATGTTATGTCTAAGTACGTAACCCATTTATTTTCACTTCAGACTAACAATTCGTTTCATTACATCAGCGATCATTGTTTTGTTTATAATGTCTAAGTTCCTTATTTGGTCTCTTGCCGATATTTTTAACATTGCTCGTTCCATTATTCTCTAATTTTTTTTTTAATTTTTCTACTGCCTTTTTGTCAGTACTATACATAAGTGTAAGTACATGAGTGTATACTGCTAATATAAAGTTATTGTAAACGTTTTTGTAGACGTGTTTTATCAATCACGATATTAGAATTATTACCTAATAGTTTGGTGTTGTTTACATGTTGTTTTACAACATGTCATACATAAAAGGCTTATCAGAAACAATTAAAAGTTAAGGAAATAAATACATCACTACAACATTTAAAACAACAAACGCACCAAGATATCTTATTTCTTAACGTGCCCCATCCCTAAGCACATTTAACTCTATCTGCAGCCGTTCGGAAAAAGTTCTATTGACGTTTTCCCACTCCATTGTCTCAGATTCTTCAGCCAGGACGTGGGTCTTCTCCCCGGTCCTCTTTTGCCTTCCATCTTCCCTTGTATGACCAGCCGCATCAATTCGTATTTCTCGTTTCATAGTATGTGACCAAAGTAGCTCATTTTTCTTTTCTTTATAGTGTTGAGTAATTCTTTATCTTTTTTTCATTCTTCGTAGCGTTTCCGCATTTGTTATGTGTTGTGTTGAAGATATTTTCCACATTCTTCGATAACACCACATTTCAAAGTTAATGAGTTTTTTCTCTGTCGCCTCTGTAATTGTCCAGGCCTCAATTCCATAGAACAGGACAGAGAACACGTAGCATCTCAATACTCTAGTTTTAATTTTGATGTTGAGTTTTCCATTGCATAATATTGCTTTCATCTTATTAAAAGCACTTCTAGCTATCTCAATACGCCGTTAAATTTCCGTACTTCAATCCCATTCTTCATTTAGTTCGCAACCTAAATACTAATATCTGTGCACCCTGCCTAAAAGTTTTCCTTTAGCATAAACACTGTCTTTCTCAATCTTGTTCTTGCTTACCACCATGATTTTTGTGACTAAGATATATTTGATTGAAAACCAAACTGAATAATGTACAAGTAAAGTCAAAGAACAATACAATAGAGAGAGAGCCTTAGCCAGAAGAACAGTAAGGAGAAAAAAGAGACAACATTTACAACAACAAATTGAAAAAGTAGAACGTGAACACAGAAGCAAGCAAAATAAAAAATTCTACAAAGAAGTAAGACAACATAAGGAAGGTGCATATATAAGAACACCGAACTTTGTGAGAGATAAAAATGAGCAAATGATTACAGCTGAAAATAAAATAATCGAAAGATGGGCTGAATACTTTGAAAGTCTTCTAAATGTCCAGGTAGACGCGGATGGAAATAAAGCAAATTGTGAGTACCAAACGGCCGAGATAGAAGTACCCCCGCCAAGCCTGGAAGAAATTATCACGGCGATAGAAACCCTAAAAAATGACAAATCCCCGGGACTAGACAATATTGATGCAGAACTGATTAAAAAAGGAGGGCATGAACTTAGAACTAAAATACACCAATTAATGAAAGAAGCCTGGGAACAAGAAATAATGCCAAAAGAATGGAGTGGCTGTATTATCGTGCCAATACATAAAAAAGGCAGAAAGGATACATGTGGCAACTACAGGGGAATCTCACTAATCGGTACTACATATAAGATATTAGCTTCAGTTGTACTAAAACGATGACTGCCATATACAGAGGAAATTATTGGCGATTACCAATGCGGCTTTAGGCCTGGAAGATCAACAATCGACCAAATATTTACTATCAGACAAATGCTAGAAAAGTATTGGGAATATAATAAAGAAGTACACCAGATCTTCATAGATTTCAAACAAGCATATGATTCCATAGATCGCTTAAAACTGTGGAGTGCAATGATGGAGTTAGGCGTACCAAAGAAGCTGACCATGATTGCGCGAATGTGTGTCAACAATTCCTTTGCACAAATTAGAATAGGAGGCAAAACTTCAAAGGCTTTCGGCATAAGCACCGGACTCAGACAGGGAAACCCGCTGTCCCCATTACTATTTAACCTAGCATTGGAATATGCAATGCGAAAAATCTATACCAGAGTCAAACCAGACATAACTGCCAGAGGAGCAAAGATTATTCTCGCATTTGCAGATGATGTAGATGCAGTAGCACAGACAACACTGGAAGTTAAGGATATAGTATCGAACTTTGAAGAAGCAACACTAAGCGTAGGCCTGAAAATAAACGAAGAAAAAACTAAATACATGGTCGTATCAAAAAAGGAACGACAGCGAATAAGACAAAACATTACCATAAACGATCATAATTTTGAGGTGGTCAAAGAATTCAAATACCTAGGAGCAACAATTACCAGTGAAAACACAGGAGAACGGGAGGTTGAAATACGAATACTGGCGGGGAATAAATCATTCTTTGCTATTCAACATCTAATGAGGTCAAAGCTTCTCTCAAGGCGTGCCAAAATCCAAATGTACAAAACCATAATACGACCAGCAGTGACATATGGAAGTGAAACATGGACATTGAGAAAGAAAGAAATCAATAAGCTATTAGTATGGGAACGCAAAATCCTGCGAATTATATATGGTCCTTGCAGGGACAGCGTGACAAATGAATGGAGGAGCAGATACAACAATGAAATAGAGACTCTCTTCGGGAAAGGAAACATCGTAAGATACATAAAAGCCAATAGATTAAGATGGGCAGGCCACGTGGTACGGAGTGATGACGACAGACTGATTAGCAATGTGTTTTGGGAAAGACCAGATGGTAGAAGATCGACAGGAAGGCCTAGAAAAAGGTGGAAAGACGCAGTCAGGGAAGACCTGGAGAAGATGGAAGTAAGGCCATGGGAAATAATAGCACAGGATCGGAATCAATGGAAGGCAATAGTAAACGCGGCAAAAACTCACGAAGAGTTGTAAAAGCCAATGATGATGATGATGATGCTTTTTTCGCTGTCCATGCTTCATCGCCAAGGATCTATCTATTGATCTACAACCGGATTTTAAAACCTATCTAACTCTACGGTATCTAGTTAGGGATCCCTCAGATTGCAGACGTTTTATCGGTCGATAGTTTAGTGGCTTCTTATCAGCACGGAGAGATATGCATATGCGCACAGTCTCGGCAGATAAAACAGTTTGATTGGCTTCTCGATTGCCTTTAAACTAATCTGCCGGCCAACTATCGGCTGTATAATCAGTGTATGACGACGATTGTTTATCGGCTGATAGTTCAGTTCGCTCCTAACTTTGGCATCCGACATTCGTGGCGTGCGAATATTTCTGAGAGAAAATTACCAATTTACAATCGTTGATTGAAAGAAGTAGAATATATCTTCTTCAAGTTCCGCTCCTATCGGAGATTAGAAATCATTCTGGCAATTATAATTTTGTTATAAGGTTGAATGCTTGAATAAATGAACTTTGATATCGAGCACATTTTATTAATTAAATCTTGCCCAAGTACTTTCGCTTCCTAGAGCATTTTCAGGGGTATTTCGTCAATTTTGGCCTATCCATTAAACATAAAATTGTACATTACACTACATTTATACACTACGTTTATAACATTCCATGTTTGTTGGATATGCCAAAACAAAAATTATCTTTTTCCTAGTAAGTTTTTTCATTTAATATATTTTCTAAAATGTTAAATAACCATCGATGGTGCTTACGTGGTTACCACCACTCATATCGACGGTCTGCATTGGTTTGCTATTTATATTTTAGTAAGTTTCCATTACTTCTAATTTCCTATTGTTCCCATCTGCATAAAAATCCATCTCATACCTTTTATTTTAACCTGTATAAAAATTGAACAAACATGTACAACCGGTGTAAACGAAAATAAAACAGTTGTGGTAATAATCTAATAATAGGGCTGCTCATTGACGAGAAGAAAAACAAAAAGTCCTTGCAGCTGCCGTGCCGAGATTATATCCAGAAAAAGGTCAAAAAGATCGCGTCCTCTCCGGGTGTCCTTGAGAAATTTAAACCTGCGCGTTCCCTACGGCGTTGCCAACGTTTTGTCGGTATCATTATTAAAAATTTTAAAAGATACCTTTAATTCACATTTACACATTGCTACATTACACATTTACACATTTGCATTCCTCACATGGTGTTCCTACAAACGGTTAACGGAATAATAAACGGCGTACAGATTACAAGTAAGTCGATGAAGAAGTATGATGTTAGAAAACTGAAAGATTCCAACTCTGAGATAGCGCGT
>NW_027312075.1:0-47205 GCF_040954645.1 Diabrotica undecimpunctata
CAAAAAAAAACAGAAGAGAAATGCACTAAAAATTAATTTAAAATGTTCACCTTTCTCTGCACACAAAGAGAATTTTTTTATTGGCTTAGACTAGGTGTCAATCAGCAGTTACAAATGACTAATACCTTAAACATAAAAAATTTTACGACCGTAAAGTCCATAAAATATTAATTCACAAGAGATGAAAGTGCAAACCTTAAAATTTGAAGGAGTCAGATGTATTGCACCAAAACTCTTTTATAATATATTTTTACTTTAATATTATTCTTGGGTATAAAAAATTATACAGTGAACTCTCCCTTAAACGGACAGTAGTAATTCAAATAAAGTGTCGTTTAAGGAAGGTGTTCGTATTTATATTGAGATGCGTTTTTGCCAATTCTACGAAGTTATACACTATTGAAACTTATATCAGGATTTTCTGTCAACCAAGGTTCATCAATTTCGTAAGTTAATAAATCTGTGGAAAGTCTTTGTTTATTTTAACAACTCAGAAAGTGGAATATGGTTCTTCAGAATCTTCTTCTTCAAGTTCAGCTTTTCAATCTGCGAACGGAATCCAGCTTTAAGTATGAATCTTGATAGTTTCCGGTTGCACTTTTTCCACTTACGGTCAAATTAAGGCGTTGGTAAGTTGAAAGATTTTCATCTCCGTTCTAGAATTCGTTTATCGGCCGACAGTAGGTTCAGAATCTAAAACTGGTAGTATGTTTTAAAACATTTATAATCCCTTGATCCAAGGGTTGGCACTCTGATCTATATTTGGCGATTAGAATTATTAGTTAAACACAAGTTGTGGAATAGATGCAGCATTGTCTAAGAATAAAAGAACTTTGGATTTTTCTTTCCATTTCTGTTATTAAAGTTATTTAGCCTGTAGATTTCCCCTGTCATCCACAACTTCTATTGCTGTACCATTCGACAGGAAATTTCTACGTGGGACCGTTGTAAAACGAGTGCTTTTACTTTTTCGATTACCCATGGCTTGTTTGTCTTCTATCATATTGTGCAAAATAGAAATTGTGATATGTGATGGGCAACAATACCTGCGATTTAACACCCCTGAACTTCTGCCTGGGGTTTTTAACCATAATACCTTTCTGATTCATCGGACGAAAAGACAACAAGATAGTGTTATGAATGTAGTTCGTAATCTGTCGAATGCTTTATTCGTCGTAATTTTAAACAGCGACTTATTAATTGTATGGGTTGATGGATATCTTTTGACGTTAACAAATAATTATAGCTGATGAGTAAACTGTTTGAATCATGATTGTTAAATCAAAAATTTAGTACATTTTCTTTAGGTAATTAATAAAGTTTCCTATTAACGTTGAATATTTTTTTAATGTAGTTTTTGACATGAGGGAAAAATTTGAAATTGACACTAGCAAACATGAGCGTTTCGTTTAGATTTTAAGAGATGTAACCTTTCAATAAACTGAGACGTTTTCACAAAAATAAGTTAATTATGAAAAAAAAAACAAGACAATGCAAATATGCGCATATGCGTATGATGTTGTAATAATAGCCGCAAAAAAAGGGGTATTAAGCGAAAAAAGTTATAGAACTGACCGGAAGTGCTACGTTTGGTCTATATAAATGAAGCCAAACAAAATATTGGAGTGCACCAAAATCGAATGAATTGAGAATCTGAAGGTAGACAACCATCCTACAATATGCCTCCACTTTCCCTACTTAGGGTCAATAATAAATGACAAACAAAATCAGTCACGAAATACAGCACGATTTCTTAGCATTAATAAGGGCTTTTATACATGCATGCAAAGACTTCATGAAAATTTAGTTACTGAATCGTGAGTCTAAGCTTAGAATCTACAAAGCAGTAATTAGACCAGTGGTCACATATGGATGTGCACATGGACCCTCTCAACCACTGATGAAATCAATGAGAACATTTGAGCGCAAAATAAGGAAGATTTTGGATCCAACCAATGCAGCGATGGGGTCGTATTAATTAAAATGAACACGACCGGGGATGAAGTAAGCAGCACGATATTGTTAGATTTGTGAATCACAAAGCTAATGGCTTGGTCACCTAGAAAAGAAGCCAGATCCTCGGTGTAAAAGTATCCAGGATAAACGAACCGAGGAAGGCCCTCAAGATGGAGATACACGGTGAGAGGATCTTAAAAACCCCATGATCATCGGAGTGGCGAAGGAAAGTATCCGACAGGCAGAATGGAGAACATTTTTAAGAGGCCAAGACTCACAAGGGTTGTGGCGCCATTAGAGAAGAAAAGATGATAAAAAAAAAATCGTGGATGACTAATTCTTCGCGAAATATTGTCTAATGACATGCAATGCATGGTCGATTCTCTATCAAAAATTAAGGATTTGTGGTACTGGAAGGAAGGGAGTTCACAATGACAGATGTCTTTATCGTTAAAATATGATCTTTTTGAATAAAAATCGAACTTTTTTCGCATTTTTTCATATGCAATGATATTGCCAATATCAGGTGGACTCTTTTGTGTGAACTAAAATTTTATTAATTTTAGTTGTATATTTAAAAAAATAATCCGAAGGAGAAAAACAGTGTAATTCTTTTTCCTTACCTGAATATCATTACAATGATGATTCACTTAAGTTCACTTACCTGAAAACAATAAAAATATTATTAGACCATTAGCACCCCAAAGCACGATTTCTGCGTAAACATTATAATGCTGATAATTTACATGAATTGTTTTTATTAAGAAAAAGTATAGACTTTATGTTTTATATTACATATGACTCATTGTCAAAGGCTTATAAATTTTTAGGAATAAACACAAATATAACTAGAATTTTTTTTTCGTTTTTCCTTCCAACTCTTTCAACCTGAAATGTATTCAAAATACGCATTTACAAAACCGAGTAATAAGAATTTATCAAGATAGTCGATATAATTACTATCTAGCAATTGTTAGGTTTTATATAATAACAAGATTTATGCACAATTCATCCAAATTTGTTATTTATACACAATTTAAGTGATAAAATAAACTAAATGAATACAATTTCGAAGCAGCTAAATAACTCAATACAGATCAATACAACTCATAACAGCTGAAAATAGATATGAAAATTTATGGAAGAACAATTAAAAATTTTAGAGAAAGGGCATATTATGTCTTCCCTATTGAAGTTACTTAAATTAAGATTACTCTACTACTAAGAAAGCGTATAAAATGATAAGGGTATAAAAAAACAAAAATTCGTCTTACATGAAAATGAGACAAACCAGCGTGAAGCAATAGAAGGGCCTTGTAGGGACGAGATAACAGATCTGGAACTCCAAATATTCTATGGAGACAAACACATTACAATACATCACGGAAATATGTAGTATATGGTTGACATGACATATGCTGAGATCTAATAATGAAAAATTCCCCATAATAAGTTTTTGGTAGAAGATGATAGAAGGTCAGTTGTTCGCCCCAAGAAAAAGGTAGAACGATACAGCAGAAATGACCTACGTAAGATAGAACTTTTCTACTTTACTTAGAGTCATAGAACTAATTCACTTAGAGTTGGAGACAACAGAAAGAAAAAATAAAACGGGTGTGGCAGTCCAGTGGGACTGCCGGTAGGAGTTACACTTCTATACACGCATTCCGCCGTTACAAATTTATTTGGAGTCAATCTGCACATCATTACATATGTAATTCTATAGGTAAACAAATTAGAAAGAGAAACAGAATAATAACAACTTACTAACAATGAAGGATTGAATCAATATTTTGATGAAAATGTATTTTTTATTTTCATATATGTATGAAAGGAGTTGAATGCAAATTTTTTTTACACATACTCTGCAGTAAAATTCATTGTTTATTTTGTTTATTAATATAATAAATACAATTGTGTTTTCATCTTGTTCAGCATTTGTGTTGGGCATAAAATTGTTATGAGTATATTGTAGATATGCTTTTCTCGCGATTTGAAGTTCCATATACGAGCTAGGCTTTTGCTTATATTAGTACAAGTTTGTTTTCGTGTTAGAAAAAGTCTTCTAATTTTATTTTAGAAAACGGTAAAAATTATATTTAAAATACCAAAATTTAGACGTAAAAATAATACAATATAAATTAAACTGCCATATTAATAAGTATTTAAAAATGACAATAATATACATAAAAAAAATACACTGCAATACAGTGCAACATAATTCCATTAATAAATACAATACAAATTAAAATGCAATATCCATAAGTATTTAAAAATGACAATAATGTAATAATTAACAAAAAAGTCCTCCCCGACTGGGAATCGAACCCCGGTCTCCCGCGTGTCAGGCGGGATACTGACTACTACACTACCGGGACATAACACAAGGTATTTTAAAATTGACAGTTCTGGATCATACAGTGATTTATTGAGATTATATTTTGAAAATACAAAAGTCTAATATTAATTATGAAACCTTAATAAATAATACAAACATATCACATAAATAATAATATTAATAAATATTTTATTATATGTAAATATTAAATGTATATAATCTTTTATAATAAATATAATATTAAAATTTATATACAAAAGGAACATTTTTATATTCGAGAGAGGAAGAGAGAGAAAATATATCTTTGCTCTTCTCTTACTCATTATCTTACATATGTAATGGTTTCACAGATTCACTCCCATACAAATTTCCCAACGTGGAGCGCGCGTATAGAAGTATAACTTCAAAAATGTTTTCTTAGTAGAGTATTTTGAAAGAACACCTTTGTATAAAGATGCCACGCTCAAATACCAGAGACAGAAAGTGTATAGCCTAATTTAAAAATAACAGACCGGTAACAAGTATTTATAACACTAACACCCAGAAACACTATATTTAAAAAAGCTGTTTGTTGTTATAAACCACAGCTAATTATTTTATATTACATCTTCCATTCGATTAACCCTCTCTGGTTCAGGTTTTAGAATTAAACTAAATTACGTAGCCGGGACCCGACGCTTTTACTTACCCTCCTAAGCATATTGGTGACTCCAGAAATTGTAAAATTTCAAGAGGAGCCTGTTCCAAAGATTGAACCCGGCCCTTAGTAAGCTACTACCATAGTTACGACCTCCGTGAGAACAATTGTTAAAAACTCTCCTACTTTTAAATAATACAAGGTATTTTTACCTTTTCACATCACAAAATAAACAATATTTGTATTTGATAACTATATTTTATAATTTGTGATATTTGACGCTTTGAGCGCAGTTTGGCGGTAGCGGATAGGAACTCCTTGCGATAATTCTTCAGGAAAGTCAATCATCCCTATTGTCGAAGATTTCAGGTGTTTCCTACCAGGGAAAATTAGTAGCTTCTTTAGAAACAAGGATCCTTGTTTAGGGACTGCATCCATTGCGGAGAAGAAAGTTTTCCCAACCGTGTGGAGGGCAAAGGTTTGTACCTATGCCTTAACTGGTTTTAGGGCTTATCTAGGATCAATAGGAAAGAGTCGTGGTTAAGACATATTATTATAACTAATTATTATACCTTATTATATGCATAATATTTTTTATTTTTTTGCAATTTTCATCCATCCAGCCGTTTTAGCTTCCTTGATCTGCGTTTTTACTAGTTTCTTTATTTGCGTGTTCTTTTTTTATTTGTATTTTTGTACTTTCGTTTTTATTCTATGAGCTTTATAATATCTGGTGTTATCCAGTCTTTTTTGGCACTCAATTCTTTTCTATCTTTTTTTAAAGCTTCTGTAAATGCTGGTGCAAATGCTTCATTATTTGTTGTTGGCATTTTTCACTCAAGCTTTGACAAATCTAGTTTCAATTTTACTTTTTTTCTGTTGTTTTCTTAGTTTAATGTTAACGTTGGCAAGAAGTAGATTGTGGGTGGAGTCTGCAAAACAAAAGGGATATGTTTTCACGTTTAATCCCTTTTCTAAATATTTAATATGCGTATACCTCTCATAATCCAACAATACTTTACGCTTTGCAGATGGACCAGACAGTACTTGCACAGGATTATGGGAATGTTGAATATATGATGCGAAAATTAATAGAAGAATACAAACAGTGGGGCTTAGGGGTAAACAACGACAAAACGGAATACATGTGTATCAGCTGAGAAAAAAAAGTATGGTACTTGAGGAATATGTAGCATGTATAAAAACAATATACGAAATACAAATATCTGGGTATTTGCTGGGCAAATATCTATAGACAGAGGTATTAAATATAGAAACGAAGCAACAGGGCCAATAAGAGATCTGAATAGCATATTGTGGAACAGAAATGCTAAGAATAATAATATTCGAGAAATTATGAATGTCAGGGCATGTGCAATAACCGAGGACATTAAAATAAACCAAGAAAGATAGTATGGTCACGTGCAGAGAATGAGGGGAAGATCGTTCACCTAAACATATACCTACATTGGACACCACAAGGTAAACGGAAGAGAGGAACGCCTAGACCAAGTAGGGGAGAAGGCATTAGTCAAGATCATTGAACGTGAACTTGTGGGAAGACAGAGGATGAATGGAAACTAAAAATTGGAAGGCGTCGCAGAGCATTATCATGATAGTTTATATATAACAACAGTTTATGAGGTAAAAATCAAAATGCAAAAATATAACAAAATATAGAATATCTTAGATAATATCACAAGAAAATACTTTCAGAAATACATTATGTGTGAATCACCATGTAAAACATTTAATTAAACTTTGAATAAATCGTAAATATAACAAAAGAAATACACACAGTCAAATTTCTGATAGTATCAGTTCCCGTGTTAACACCGATTTTCAATAATTTCGTTTCTACTCCTACCTGCCTAGATATATCTACACAATCATCATAAAAAATCACCCCTGGAGTTACGTCAGAAAGTTAATAACTGTTATTTACTATTTCCTTGAATCTAAGTAAAATTATTATCCACTGTGGATTATAATTTTCTTTAACCGGGATATATCAGACACGTAGATCTTAAGATTACCTCAGATGAAGTCTAGGTGCCGTTACTTTATTTTATATACTTCTAACTTGAAAGAATTCCCACACGTTTTCGTAGTGTTTTAAAATAACTATCCTAATGATAAAAAGGATGGAAAATAATCAAAAATTGTACTTAACATCTTGTCGGAAGGATAAAGGTGATATGATGTTCAATAAATATTGTTGTGAATTTGATGATTTTGATTCTCATTGTTGTGTCAAATGTCGCTGGAAATAAACTAGATCAAATAAAAAATTTAATCAACTGAATTGATTGTGGTGTATTCCCAAAGAAACTTTAAATTGTTATTCCAATAACATGGAGACATATAATACTTCCTAATTTGAGTCTAAAATACAATAGAGTGAATGTTTTGTGTGACTGATTAAAAGAATGTAATTTACCACAGATATTTAACTTTTTATTTTTCGTTTATAAGTTTTTCTGGATTAATATTCAGGTGTTAATTTCTTGGTTGTTGTTTCTTCTCGATTGAATATTTTTGTATCTTTGCCTATTGCATTGTTTTTCCATGTTAAGATTTGCTGTGTCTATCCAATGGTTGAGACATTTGGTTTTTTGTGATATCCTTTTTCGGTATTCGGTGTATATATCTACGGAAAACTTTATTAGCGTTCAATCCATATGTTCCTTATTTTGCTATGATGGTCTCGTCAACTACAAATTGACATATTGCCTATATTAATTTGAAAGTTATATCCATTATACAGTGTTTAAAGCCAAATGGAATAAATTCATTATTTAGGTTACTGTACATATTTATAAAAATTCCCGAAAACACGTCAAATTAAATTATAACTTGACATTCTTTCGTGAAAATGCACCCCTACCTTCAACCCCCTTAGAATGACACGTACAACCCCCAATTTTTAAAATAGGAAGTATAGGCTTGTGAGATATATCGTTTGAAAGGTCTTTTCATTCTCCATTCAAAAATGTTGTCGCTTTCAAGTTGATTAAGATTAATTAAGATAAAATAAATTAAAATCATGTGGTTACCGAAATTCGCTAAAATATACTCAAAACTTATTCCCGTTTAGGTCTTGATAATGAGAAAGTAAAGAAAAACCATTAGCAATGTGGTTTTTTAGATGGTAACCATTAAAAAAACTTTAAAGAATTTCCGTGGCAACGTTATTTTAACACGCATTAGTAAATTGTTTTATTTAAGTTGTCAGTATTTTAATTTAAGTAAAAAAGTTCGTTCAATTCAATTCTGAACAATGGTTAGATTAACGGAAGTGCATAAAATAACAGTTTAACAAATGATTGGTTACGGAGATAACACCCGAACACAACAGGAAGTACAACTCGCCTATTATTCATGAGAAATTTCCTAAATTTACCGCCTATATCCCAAGGAACAATAAGTAAAATAGAGAAGCAGTTTCGCGAGTTTGGTCCTGTAAGGCAGATAAAAAAAAGCAGCTGCCAATGCACTGAGTGTGATGAACTCAAATTAGATGTGTTGCTTGAGTTTCAGGAAAATCCACATACATCGAGTAGACAGGCATCCACTATTCAATGCTAGCCATACATCGATAGTAAACATATTAAAAGAAAATAAATTGCATCCCTATAAGATGATACCTACTCAGGAGCACATGGAAGACGATTTGATAGGAGAACTTTTTTTGTGAGCAAATGATGGACATGTTGGATAACAATATTATCCAATTAGAAGAAGTTATGTTTTCTGATGAGTGTACTTTTTTCACCTTAACGGTCATGCTAATCGGCAAAATTGCCACTACTGGGCCACGGAAAATCCTCACTGGATGAGAGAAGAACACAGTCAATACCCTCAAAGGTTAATGTTTGGGCAGGGATTGTAGGAAACAATATCATGGTACCTTTTTCTTGAGGGCAACTTGAATGTGGCAACAATTATTTGGCATACTTCAAAATAATGTCATTCCAACGTTGGCAATTTATATCCTGATCCAGGAAATCCTCAAGTTCCAGCGAATACGATATGGTTTCAGCAGGATGGAGCACCACCACATTACCAACTTAATGTCCGGCAGTACCTCGATACAATTATTTCCCAATCGGTGGATAGGGAGGCGAGGATCGATTGAATGGCCCCAGCGCGATCACTGATTTTACATTTATTGTATTTCTTTTTATGGGGATATGTGAAGAGGCATGTGTACCAAAACTAAACCTTCTGATTTAAATGACTTAAACGAACGAATAACGCTTGCGATTAGGTCGATCACGCCTGTTATGGTAAATAATGTTAGAAGACAGTTTTATTTGAGATTAGGATGTTGCCAAGACGTTCGCGGTGAACATTTTGAACATCTACTTCATTAACATTATAGTTCTTTTCGTGTTCTACATTTTATTACGTTTTGATTACATTTTAGTTTTGATTTGTATTGTAGCGAATTTCGGTAACCACATGATTTTTAATTTATTTTTATCTTAATTAATCTTAATAAACTTGAAAGCGACAACATTTTTGAAGGAGAAATGAAAAGACCATTCAAACGTATATCACAGCCTATATACTTCCTATTTTAAAAATTGGGGATTGTACCTGTCATTTCTAACGGGGTTGAAGGTAGGGGTTGCATTTTCACGTTAAAGAATGTCAAGTTATAATTTAAATTTGACGTGTTTCGGGATTTTTTATAAATATGTACAGGTAACCTAAATAATGAATTTATTCCATTTGGCTTTTACACACTATATAGCTTTTGCATTATAATAGAAAGCATTATAATAGCAATCTATCGTATATCATTATCATTCTCAGCGTATTCTACGTCTTATGGTGTAGCCTTCTTTACGTGATCGTTTTTCATTTCTACCCACAAATGTTAATATTCCACTTTTCTGTGCCATGTTGTACCGGCTTTTTTCCTTATGTCATAGTCCCATCTTAAATTTGGACGTCTTCTTGGACTATTGACGCCTCTTGAGGCGTCAAGAGACCGTCTAGAATTACACTCCCACAGTGTAATTCTAAAGGACCAGCTATTGTCAGTTTTTCTCGCTAAATGTCCTGCATACTGCCGTTTAAAGATTGTATTCTGTGGATTACATCAGTCACCTTGGTGTTGTGTCTGATCCATTCTATTCTTTTTCAATCTCTCTTTGTTATACCTAGCATGCATCGCTTCTTTGACCTTTGAGTGACTTCGCTATTATCTTTTTCTATTAAACTTGAGTTTCGTTATTATCTTTTTCTTTAGTGTCCAAGTTTCATAGTCGTATGTCTGATTGGTAGTATACACCGATCGAACACTTTTGCTTCATGTGGAACGCATCTTGAACTTCAATATACTGCATTTTCACCAAAGATTCCCAAGCCAGTTTATCTTCTGTTGATGTATTGATTGTCCCAGGTATACATACTGTCTACTGTTTCAAGGGCAGTGTTGTTTTTATTATTATTTTTTCACATTCACTAGCTCGTTGTTCATGGTTTTCGTTTTTTATAAAATTCATTTTTAGGCCAAACTTCATAGCTAGCTGCATTTGGGTCGCTATAAGCTTTTGTAGTTCCGCAGGATTATCAACAATCAGAACGATGTGCATGTTTTTGTGACTATTTATATTTTTTATATCGTGTCGATAAGCGTTCTCGGGAAGAACCGCGCGTTGAGAGTTTTATTTTACTAGTATGTGTTGTGGAAAGTAAAACTAATTATTTATGATATTTTCCTAAATTGTCTCGTTCTAAAACGTGTTTAAAATAGCTTAATTCTTCAATATTCTTCCAGTTTAAATCATAATGTTTTTCTATTAATGTTCTAACATCAACTGATTTTTGTCATAACATCAACTTGTCTATTTTTATATTAGATTGTACAATTTAGTTAGTTTTAGAAACTTAGTCACTTTATCACATTTATATAGTTCAGAGCACTTTTCAGATCACTTGGTAAATCACTTTGAAGTCGTTCAGGTGATAAGTGGGCAACTAACAATTAATGTGTTCGATTTTTAGAGGAATATCACAAACATAGCACAGTTTTTGTGTTCTTTCTTCATTAGGTACTGATGGGTTAACCTGGTATGTCCTATTCTCAAGTGGTGTTGTATGACTTGATCCGTCGTTTTTGTGGCATTCGCATCTCGCCTTTTTGGTGACAAATTTGGGTTGATGCGTTGTAGTTTGTTGTCGTCAAGGTTTTTCTATCTTTCGAGCCATATTCTCATTGAAAATTCTTTGATGGTGTTTCGAATGTCGGAATGAGGAATTTCTAGGAGCTCTTTATCTGGTGTATAGCAGGTCTCTTTAGCTTCCCGACCAGCTTTTTCATTACCTATTATGCCCTACATGAGATGGAATCAAAACAAATTCTACCCTTTATTCTTACTGTAAAGTTCTTCTAGATCAATCAATTTTAATTTGGCATAGTATTGGGTGGTTTGGGCAAACCCTTAACATTCCTTGTACTGCGCTTAAAGAATCTTTGAAAATTACTGCTTCCAATTTGAGCTGGTTTGATATATGTTGTAGGGATTAGATATGGTATACAATTCGGCGGAATATATGGAGTACTCCTTAGTCCTTAGGTAGCTGGAACTGATGTTTAATTGTTTCGTCAACGAAAGCTGCGCCTACCATTTTCATTTCAGAAGTTTTTAACGCATCTGTATATATTTGGTAATATCTTTTGTACTTGTCTTTAATCGCTTAAAACCGTTGTAGAATTTATATGATGAAGTATCAGATTTAGGATACAGTAGAAGATTTGGGGAGTTTTATGGTCCAAGGAAGAGGGTAGTTTATTTTCATTGAAATAACTTTCGGAAAATTGAAACCTGTGATTTCTTTTTACTAAATGATGCAGAAAAAAGGGTTTTTGTTCTAAAATTAAATGAAAATTGTCAGAAAATGTGTAGGAGTAAGCATGGTTATTATAGTTTGCCCCAATTTTAGCTGCATATTGTAGGCTTAGTCTTGTCTTCTAATGAAAGGGTGGTTCATCACTTACTACATACGACTTTTACTGGACTGGTCCTGTAGGCTCCAAGTGTAAGCCTTAATACGGTATTTTGTATGATTGTTCCAATTGCTTTAATAAACTATCTTTACCTGAACTGTAGACTATTGGATCCATAATCTAGCTTGATATGAATCTGTGTTTTTTATATATATTTAGTAATTTTGTGGTATCAGCTTCCCAATTATGAGTGGCAAACTTGAGAATGTTCATATTTGCATGCAAGATTTTTAAGGTTGTTGAATGTGGGTTTTCCAAGTGAGTTTTGTATCTAATATCATTCCCAAAAATCGATGTTTCTTCTACATACTGCAAATTTTGATTATATATGTTAATTTTGGCCAACTGTTTGTTGTTTGTTTCTTGAAAACATATTGCTTTATTTTGTTTGTAAAAAAACGAAGACCTGTTCTCTCTGACCACTTTTCTAAAAGACGTGATGGACTCTTGCACAATAGTTAAGCTATCCGGCTGTTTTTATTGCTTACATAAAGAACAAGGTCATCTGCATATAACAACATTTGGGCAGAGTATTAATGTTATCAACAACTTCAAACCATTGCGATCAAGAAATTGTTACACTAAGTGTTGATCCTTGGGGAGTTTCCGTTATCTCTTGGGTATCGAACTTGAAAAATGATTAGTAAGTTTAACTCTAAAATTTCTATCATAAACAAAATTTTGATAAAAGCTAGAAGATTTCCGTCCACACCCCCATTGTTTTAATCTTTTTAGGACATCATACTTCCACATAGTATGATTCTTCTTGCTGCTTATTACACTGCAACTGGAATTACAAAACGGTGCTGCTTATTATACTGCAACTTAAAATCAGTAAAATATTAAACAACTTAGCACCGCTAAAAAGAAAAATTATTTTAAAAACAATAACAGGTTATACCTTTCAATGCAAAAAGCTTTGTTGATATTGATATTTTTTGTTAACATTTTTACCTAGGTTTTGCTTGTTTATATATATTTGCTAATCTTGGTTGTCTTGGTTGGTCGAAGCTTCTATTACTGCCTTAGGATATATAGAATCCAGAAGCGTATCTCGAAATCTATAAGGTTTATGTTCGCCGGTCTTTCTCGAAGTTATGGATATGATCCATGGTACTGAACAACTTCTGAAGCCAGCTTGCCCTCTTGGCTGTGCAGGATCTAATGCATTTGTTATTGATGATCTTTGTAAATAACTGTATATTATTGTTTGCTACATCGTGGGTCTGGTATGCATCATGATGTAGAAGACAGTTTCCTAATATGCCTGGTAAGATTTTCCAGGTTTTTTGCCAGCGTAATGAACCAGTTCCACTGTTATGCCATTTATTCCAGCTGCTTTACCGCTTTTTATTTTTGCAATGGTCGATTCTGCTTCTTCCGGGAGAACTTCTGGTATATTCTTGGTTACTGATTGCTTCTTCAAGTGTTTCAGGGCTTTGGATGTTCGCTGTAGAATTTAGTCACGAGTTGTATTATGTCATTTCTGTCTGTAGTTTTGGTGTTTTCGTTAGTTAGAGCAACGATTTTGCTTCTTTCTAATATAATTGCTTTCTTGTTTTCTTTCTGATTTCGGTTGCAATTTCTACCAGTCTTTCATTGTATTTTCTTATGTCTTCCTTAATACTTTTCCTTATATCTTACAAAGTTCTGTATATTATATTCTATGTATGTTGCTACTTACTTCCATTTCCATTCTTACGGGCCTCCTATATTGCCTATATTTTAATATTTTAAGATTTCCTGCCTTTTTAATAAAAATCTGCCTATATAAGGGCTTTTTTTTCAATTTTTGTTGCCCTATAAAGCCGCATTTGATATTGTCGAATTTATTTTTTTGCATCTTCTGTCATAGTATATGATTTTAATCTACTGTTCAACTGTTATAATTTTTTTATAAATTCTTTTTTAAGTTGTCTCATGATATTAAACAAAAATCAATCTCTGCAGTGGTGCATGTGTTCGCAAACAGATTTTCGACCCCATTCGATCGTTGCCCCTTTTAACCGTGTCCCAATTTGCCAAATTGTATACAAACATAGTTTTTGTCCTAATCCACTAACAGGAATAGCAGGGAATAACAGGATAGAGAGGAGTCGCATTTCTGCGATCTATAGTTTTTAAAAGCTCTCCCCACGAAAATAGGTCGACTCCTGTACATTCCCACCCCTCCCTAGGCTTTTGTTTGAAAGCTTGCCAAAAGTTGGTGACAATCTACAGTGGCAGCTGCAATTCTCGATGATTTTATGGCGCATTTCTGCTTAAAGTTGTCCGTAATAAATTCTTTATGTTGTTAATAAAAGCTCACAAGGTTTACTTAACTTAGAGCTTACTATGTAACTTTGATAATTTCATTAATATATTTTTATGGAATTGTATAAGTACATTAAACAGTTTATTGGAGATTTTATTTCTCACAAATATTATACAGGGCTGGAAACCAGGGCATCTGAAAGCAGAGAACCAACTAAATATCTGTGAAATGAAAAAACGATATTCATGAAACTCTGCGTGCATGTACAGCTGGTTCATAAAAAAACTGATACGACTCGTAAAGCGTATTTTGTAAATTTTGAGCATGAGTGTATTTAGAAGGATAAATATTTATTAGTTACATACTGTCATGGTCACTGCCAATCTTAAAAATTTGACCCCCAGATAACTTATTCTGTTGAACCTCAAAAATGGCTCCACATGCTAGCAAAGAACAAAGCAGATTGTAACGAAAATTAGAAGATGGTTGGTCACTATTATTTTAACGTAAGCAGAACAACAGTTTTTAATAATTAATAAAGATGAAGAGAACAAGGAAACTCTAGAAAGAAAGCAAGGTTCTGGAAGACCAAAAATATCTACAGCTCATGAAGATCTTACGCGTTTGGAGAGATTAGAAGAGAATCCTTTTGAAGATGCGAAAAAATGCAAGAAATATGTCACAGTTTCGAAAGAAAGACAACAACTTGGAGCAGAATTAAAGCATCGCGTTTAGGTACGACTGCAGCAAAAAAACAAGCTCTTACACCACAACGAAGCAATCAAGACTTATTTGCTTTAAAATCATCAGTTACAAAATTAAAATTTTTTGGCAGGGTAATATTTAGAGATAAGAAAATTTTTCAATCTTCTAAAAGAGCAAAATTGAGATGTATAGACCAGATAATAATAGATTTAATCCTCCATATATTGATAGGTATCGAGCAGGAGGTAATTTTAGCGCCAACGTATGGGATGGATTTCATCTAGAGGAATGGGAATGGTATGGGTAGTGATGGCAGGTTTTTTGGACAGACTTATCTGAATATTCTAGAAAACATCATGTTTCCCAGTGTAGAACAGTTATATCCATTAAATTATTTTATCATCCAACAAGATAATTGTCCTGTTCACACTGCAAATATAATAAACCCGTGGCTCCAGATAACAACATCGAAACCTTACTATGGCCAGCTACAGTCCAGATTCAAACCAATTCGAGAATGTATGGGGGGCGTAATTTTATACTTCAAAACGCTGAAAAGAGCTGTGGCACGGTATACAACAGGTTTTGAGAAGTTCTCTCTGAAAAAGACAATTTCATAGTTCCTTTCACGCAGATGGACCGAAGACTACAAGTTGTTATCAATGCTGATAGATATGTATATTACAAAATATTAATTTTATTTTTTACATACAGTGTTGGTCTTCCTCGCCTTCTTTCGAGAGTTTCTTGTTCCTCCATTTTTATTAATAGAAATACTGTGGTTCTGCTGATGTTAAAAATATTTTGTGCCTCTGATAGTACCCAGTTATCTTTTAATCTGGTTACAATTCTTGCTTAATATAATATTGTTGAAGTCGTTTGTTTTATTCCTTAATAATAATAAAATAATATCAATAACACTTTTTTATGTAAAAACTATCGTTATATACTCTTTTATAAAATGCAGGAATTCAAAATAATATTAAAAATTTAGACCTTAATATTTATTACAATTTATGAATTAACATATGTAATCAATTGTTTGTTATTTGTTTATTTTATTATTGTGTCTGTCATATAAATATAATATAAGTCAGACCAATCAAATACATGCTGAAAATGATCAAAATCTTACTAAGAGTCACGGTTCGTAGACCTACTACGGTTACCTCTTCCGACTAACCAATGAACATTAAGCCCGAAATTACGTAACGAGAGTACAGTAATTTGAATCGTAAATGTGGGTACACACATGTGAGCCGAACTGTTTGCGAACTGCTCGTGAGCTGTTCGCGAAGAGTTCGTTGAAAAATATGTTTATGTTCAGGCTATCCAATACCCTAAGTATCTAATAACTAACGAGAATATAATTTACTTCGTTAATCTAAACATTTCGGTATTTTGTTTAGATTATCTGTGATTTAATTTTGTAACCGTTTCAAAAGATAAAAGAAAATCATTATAAATTTCAATAATTTTTTTTTAAATAAAAAAATGCCCATCTATCTGTCAAGTAACCTACTTGTAGCGCGATCAAGGTTTCTTCTGTAATTCCCCAAATATATCGGTAGATGAGCATATTTTTCAACTTGTCGCTCACACCCAATTTCCCAGATTCAGGCGCCATGACAGCGCTTCGCTTTTTTCTGTTAAGAACCGCCCAACCGTTAAGACGTTTCCAAAGTGGGTCTCAATTCAGAGACCCTTATTGGAGAGGCTATAATGCTGCTATTATATTTCAAATACTCGTCGCAAGATAGTATTGCTATGGAGTTATTCCAGATCATGGCCCAGTAGCATTATCTTCTTTTTTTGGAATCCCCTAACCCCTCTTATCTAGGATGGTGGTGATTTTATATAGTACGTAGCTGAATCAATGGTTTATTTGGTGACTTATTAAACAAGAAGAGAAACAGAGCAGATTAAGGTTGTACCAATTTTTATTATACCTACTTTCAAGACAACAGAAATGATTATGAACTAAAAAAAAAATGAAAATATAGTGAAGTGTTCTAATTTAATTTAAAGGTTTATTTTCTTCATTGTTGCTAGTGAATAAAAACTATAATTATTTCAATGTAAACAAATTTCGAAATTTGGGGTTAATATATATATATATATATATACATTCATTTTTTTATAACCAATTCTTAATTTAATACGATACAAAGATTTGTTGTTATGATAATGTTAACATAAATAATATTTTGGAATCCCTTTGGGATGACGTAACTTTTAATGTTTTTCTTTTTGTTCATTGCTAAAAATAAATAAGAATAGTATTTCTTGTACACTTTCAATAAATCTTAATTTTTTTTTTGCTCTCCCCTTCGAGGATATAAACCAGGGGTGGCGTCCAATATAAAATAATAATTATATTATCTAATTGTGCTTGAATTTAAATACGATATAGTTTCTATAACCCCGCCTATTCTCTGCGACAACGAGTTTTGGCCTTGTAATATTATTGTAATACGGAAGCGTTACAAAATGGCGCCCTCCGACGTGGGGCATGTTTTAGATTTGCGACATTTGTATCTTCGTTACAAAATGTCGCCAACCGTGTGGGGCTTTTGAATATTCCTGTATCTTCAGAGTTTTTTTCAATATTATTAGTTGTTTTGTACCCCCCTGTTATGTGGTTTAATTAAGTCTGTATGTTTTGAACCATTTTTTTTGGTTAAATTGTGTATTTGTTTTTATCCAATTTTTCATTAAATCAACACTGCTACTATTTTAGAATTTTTGCAAAGTATTTATATGTATTCGTTTTTAGTCTTCGTAAAATTACGTAAGAATTATTGGTCTATTTTCTGAGATCAAAATAAACGTATTTGAATGATGTGATGTAAACATTCACTGCTTAATTTCTTTTTGTCGGTATTCTTAATGCGAACGATATTAATTTGTGTATTTACAGACTCGTCTAAAAAATAAACATTCCATGTTAGAAATTTTGTTTACGTTCATGAAATAATTGATTTGTATCTAAACGCTGGCCTTTTTCTTGGAAGCGTTTGTAAGTAATATAATATTTTCGTCGTTCTTTTTTAGTGTTTAGATGAGTGAAACCTTGAAATTATTCCGGCTAATATGTCTCGACAATTTGTATAGTCCTCAATTCATTTTCTTTGCAGTTCAGTCTTTTTGTTTATAGGAACCATAATAATTATATTCCTCAATGTGTTTATTTTAAATAAACGAAATGGCTTTTAGCGTTCGTTATTGAAAAAATCAATTAAGTGAATTTTATTTCTTAACCTTGATTCATGGTTTTTATTTGGCACACAGCTGGGGAATTATACCTATATACAGGCTGTCCCGACCTACGTAATTTTAAAATTGTTATCTGGATTTTTGCAGAATACTTTTTTGGGTGTTTTTGATATAATATATGTTATCTGTTAAATTTTCTGTTTAATTTGTTTTCGTTTATTTAAAAAATTTATTTTTTCATAGTTTAACTTTTTCGTACTTTGAAAAGAAAATTTTATTTCCTGAAAGGAAAATGCTTTCTAAATTTACAGTCCATGGTTCTTTTGATTTGCATTATAAGGAAGTAATGATATGATTCGTTTCTCTCTGCTAAGGCGTCTTTTGTTGAGAATATAGAGCGGAAAATATTGTTATTTTTCCTTCTGTTATGTTAATTTTATGTCTTTGTGTGGGTCAGATGTAGTAGAAGTATGTTTTGGTACTGGAACTTATTTTTGTTTTGTGGTTTTTACCTTTTTTTTCTCGAGATGTCCTGTAGGACGTACAGGCACGTGACCTGTTTTATTGTATCTTTGAGTTATTTTGTGTGATGTCAGACTGTTGTATAAGCAGCAGCTTTCTTTTTTTGTCGTTGACATTTTTGCGGTCTTCTAATAGTTTATTAGACCACATATATCTTTTTGCTTTGAGACTTTTGGCTAAGGCTCGAAAGCTTTCATTTATTATCTTGTGTTCATGATATGGTACAAGTGAGGTTGAAGTAGTTGCTGTTGTCTATTGTGACTTTTGTATAAACAGAGTGTGAAACAACCCGCTGCCGCCTATTGTGAATTTATCTTTTATCTTTATGTCGACGTTAAGAAGACACGTTTGTTTAACAATTGAAATAGTTCTGGTACTACCGTTAATTGACCCACTGAGAATTAAAAGTTTATATTATTTTGACTCTATTGGAGTTCTGCTAAAGAATGGTAAACATTTCTTTGTGTTTGTATGACGGCCATATTGGATTTCAATTAGGTGTCAAAAAATGTTTTACTGTTCACTTTTTTTATTGTTGTGGTGTGTTACATCCAACATCACGATTTTTTATTATTTACGATGGACTGTAATATTTTTTCTATTTCTTTGGAAGATTGTAATAAATCTTCCGTTCCTTTTAAGTCTTATATCGTAAGTTTTTGTTTTGTGGAAGACTCCTACGATTTTTTTTTGTTTCTTTGGAAACATCAGTCTTAGACTGAACTGTTTGTGTAGCGATTGTGGCTTGTATGCCATACACCCATTTTCTTTCTTCTTCTCCAAGATTATGTATTAACGGTTTGGATTTATTTTCTTCTTTTGTCCTTCTGGAGTCTTCTTGCTTGGAAATTTTCCACTGTGATCAATCCCAGAGGATATTCTTATGAACTATGGCCATCCTGTCTTTCTTCTTTGCGGTTAGTTCAATTTTCAACCAGTGGTTGGAAATTCATTCATTGCTGCTTGACTGTCATAGTTAACTTTATTTATTGTTTGATGCTATTTAGGTTGTTCCTAGTGGATAACCCATAGCGAAGCTTGCTAAAAAACTTAGTTGGCCACCCCTTTGTTGAGCTGGAAGCATCCCTCTTTTCGCTCCCAGAAACTTTAACACTGGTCTGTTTCCCAACTTTTGGTTAGGTTAGAAGCCATTTTTATAGAAATCTGCCATTGGTCGTTGTGCCTAATAGCCAACGAACTGTACCTGATGTCGATTCATCAAATCGAGCATCCAGTTTATTTTGCATGTAAATATGTCGTGATTTTTGTTTATTTTTTGTTTTTATTAAGACCTAAAAGCTCCAAGGTAGAACCTCCAATTAGAAATTCCCAGAAGTATAGAACGGTTGTTTGTTATAATTGTCGAAACAGGGAACCATATTTTTAGTGAATGTCGACAAAAGTTTGATAGGTATTTTTGCTTTCGTTGCGGTAAAGAGGATGTTTACATATACCAAACGTGTCTAATTGTTCCAAAAAACAAGTAAGGAACACCCCTAAGTTCGGTGGGCGTGTTTGCTGATCAAAGGGCAAATCCCGGACATACATGTTTGGTGATCACTAACAAGTCTTCAAAAAATTTTTGTGTTTCCGATTGGTCCAAAATGGCTCGACATTGTGAAAGATTTCCTTAAGCAACCAAGGGTATCTCCAGTGATTGCTTCAAAACCATTTGATAATAGGCCTTTTAAAAGTCCAGATTTTCTCACAACCTTTTACACTTTTGTTAGATACCGGATGTTCCACAACTGTAGTAGGATCTAAAGGAATCGAATTTCTTAAGAAAAAAACAATATTCAAATTGATTCTTTCAAATAGTCAAAGCGTATCTCTGGCTGATGGTTCGAATAAAAAAGTTCCTGGCAGTGTCGTTGTGGCGATTACGATTGTGGTGGTGTGTCTGTTGTCAATTGTCGTAGTACCATCACTACCTCTTAATTTCATTTTGAAGCAAATTTTATTTCAAAATTTTCTTTGGCAATGAATTTTGATCAGAATACTTGGAGGGTTAAAAATTCTCGTTGTGAAATAATTTCAAAATCTCAAAGTGACATTCTGCCCCATTCATCTTTGTGCTCAATTGATTCCTTTGATCCTAAATTAAGACTTTTAGCGGATACTGTAATTAATAGCTTTCAAGAAGTAGACAATAAGCATGGACTTGGAAGGACTAATAAAATCCAAATGTCTATTGATACTGGCGATGCTAAGCCGTTTCGTAAACGCCCTTTTCCTATGTCGCCTTATATGTCTGAGATTCTAAATCGTGAACTCGATGAGATGATCAAATTAAAGGTAATAGAACCATCTAACAGTCCTTGGTGTTCTCCAGTCTTGCTTGTGAAAAAGAAGTCAGGTGAATTTAGATTTTGTTTTGATGGCAGAAACCTTAATGAGGTCACTCGTCACGACACATATCCCCTTCCAAATATTGACAGAATTTTATCCTTGCTTCGTAATGCTAAATATATCAGCTCAATTGATTTGAAGAAAGCTTTTTGGCAAATCCCTCTTGAGCCAGCTTCGCGTGAGAAAACTGCTTTTGCTGTTGTAGGTCGTGGTTCATTTCAGTTTACGGTAATGCCTTTCGGTCTTTGTAATAGTGCTCAGACCCAACAAAGATTGGTGGATCAAATCTTTGGTCCTGAATTTGAACCGTTCATTTTTACTTATCTAGACGATATCATTGTTTGTTCTTCCACTGCAGAAGAACATATTGCTTTGTTAACACAAGTCAAAGACAAATTGAAAGATGCCAACCTGACAATAAATGTAGAAAAATGTGAGTTCTTCAAAACATCTTTGAAATATTTAGGCTATATTGTTGGTGATAACTCCCTCAGATCTGATCCAGATAAAATTTCAACAATGGTCAATTATCCTCGTCCAACCAACACGACAGAGATTAAACGTTTTATTGGTCTTTGCTCGTGGTATAGACGCTTCGTCAAGGACTTTTCTACTCTTGTTTCCCCCATTAATGATCTTTTGAAAGGAAAGAAAAAGAAAGAATCCATAGTTTGGACACCCGAAGCTGAAAATGCATTTATCGCTATAAAGGAAGCTTTGATTTCTTCCCCAGTTCTTGTACAACCTGATTATTCTCGTCCTTTTACTATTCAGTGTGACGCTAGTGACACCGGTCTGGGTGCCGTGTTGACTCAGGAAATCGATGGTGGAGAAAAAGTAATTTCTTATGCTAGCCGTTCTCTAACAAAGGCTGAGCGTTCTTATGGAACCACCGAGAAGGAAGTCCTTGCTGCTTTGTTTTCTGTGGAAAAGTTTCGTCCTTACATTGACGGTGTTGAATTTACTCTTATCACTGATCATTATTCTTTGTTATGGCTCACGAATTTGAAAAATCCCACAGGTCGTTTGGCTCGTTGGGCTATGCGCCTAAAACAATTTGATTTCCGAATTGTTCATCGTAAAGGAGCTTTTCATAAGGTGCCAGACGCACTTAGCAGGATTCACGAGAAAGATATAATTGCCTACCTTGAGGTAGACACCGATCGTATCGATCCTTGGTATGATGACTTGCGTACGAAGATTTTAACCAGTCCCGATAATTTTCCACAATGGAAAGTTGAGAATGATCTCATTTACAAGTTTATTCCCGCATGTCTCCCTTTTAATTCCAATCTAATTGAATGGAAGATTCTTGTGCCTAAACCTCAACGTGAAGGAGTCATCAAGTCATGTCATGATCCAGCTACTTGTGCACATCCGGGTGTTTACAAAACTCTTGCTCGAATTCAAGAACGCTATTACTGGCCGAAGATGCGAGAAGATATCGTTAGTTATGTTCGTGCTTGTAAAATATGTGGAGCACAAAAAGCACCCAATACCGCACAAATGGGAAAAATGGGTAAGGAGAAAAAAGCTGAGTATCCGTGGCAAATTATCGCTGTCGATTTGATAGGCCCTTTGACTAGAAGTAAAAATGGTTTTACGTGGCTCTTAGTTTGTGCTGACTGGTTTTCGAAATATACATTGTTACATCCTCTGCGCAAGGCTACTGCCTCTAACATATGTAAGTTTTTGGAAGAACAAGTGTTTCTAATGTTTGGAGTTCCCCAACATCTCATGTGTGATAACGCTTCAAATTTAAATTGTAATATCATGAAGGATCTTTGTAAAAGATATGATGTCCAAAAAATCTGGTTTTCTGCTGTTTATTCACCACAGGTAAATTTTGTCGAACGAAATAATCGTACTATTGGTACCGCGATTCGAAGTTATATTGATAACCATCGTGATTGGGATAAACATATTCATGAAATTCGTCAAGCCATTAATACCGCTAAACATGAAGTAACTCAATATACTCCTGCATTTCTGAATTTTGCTAGACATGTACCGTTATCTGGAAATTATTATGGTCAAGTACCCAATGATCCTGCTGATATTGAAATCCTACCGGGTGATCGTAATAGTTATGCCTCGGAAGTCAAAGGTTTAACTGAAGTTTTTTCAGTAGTGCGTAGGAATTTATCTCGTGCATATGAGCGAAATGCCAAAACTTATAATTTGCGTAAACGCGACGTACAGTTTAACGTCGGTGACCAAGTTTGGAGGAAAAACATGGTCCTATCTAGCGCTCCAAAACATTTTATGGCAAAATTGGCTCCTAAATATATTTTGTGTACGGTTATTAAGAAGTTATCTCCTTTAGTATATGTTCTTAGAAATCCAGATGGATCAAATGCCGGAAATTGGCATATAAAAGACCTAAAAGCTTATCAACCTGTCAGTATTTCGTCGGATAATTCAGATTTGTCTGAAACCGAATAAATCGGTTTTCTTAAAATTTTAATACCTTTCTTCTAAAATGTTCAGTCCATTCTTAATTTTTAATTTTTTAGTTGATTCCCTTTACGCCTTTGCGTACTTAATCTTTGCTACCTTCTCCAGCGACTATTCAACCCCTCCGTGGCCCGTGTACAGGAAGAGTTGCGCTAACGCGAACTTTATCCTGGAGAGGATTCGTTTCCTTTCCAAATTTTTTTGGCGTGGGGTCAGTACAGCACTGATACCCTAGTACTTAGTACATTGAATACCACTTTGCTTCGGCAAATCTGTCCCTTAGTGCTTCTTTCCCTTCAGGAAGTTGACACGTTTCAATTTTTTTTTTTTTTTGAGCTGTCTCGACAACCCTTGTTTTATGTCGGTGGTGTTGACTATTAGTCAGGGAGCATCCTGCTATAGTCAAGTGGATTAGTGGACATATCCCTATTCCAAGTAATAATTTTGTGTATCTCAGATGTTGTCGCAAAGAGACGAGCCTCTGGAAGTAGTGTAGGAGACTCCGCACGTCGATCTCCAGAGCAACTCAGTTTGGCTCGCACCCCAGTTCGTTGAACTGTTTTACTTTTTATTATTATAATATTGATCATTTATTGTGTTCAATATGTCTATATATATATATGTATATATGTCGTATTTCTTTTCGACATAAATTTTATTTTTATCTTATCTTATTCTACTTCGGTATTATTCTCTCTCTAGTTTGTATTGATCGAGATCTTGAGTTTATGCTACCCCGACCAAGAACCTATATTGATTTTAAGGGTGTTTGCAAAATTTAATCTCATTTTATTTTTAGAATGCCTTGGTAGAGTGTGATATTTTTATGTTTATGTTAGTTTATATTACAATAAATTGTACATACCTTTAGTTGTCTTCAAGTGGATACAGAATTCAATTTATCTTATTTTACGGATTTATAAATCCAAGTAATTTTTTTTGGTATCTATACCAAAGATATCAAGATTCCTCTGTCTAGTTACCAATGATAGTTCATTATAGTATCTGTTCATTTGCCTAAGTTTTACTCTTAGTGTGGAGATCTTCGAATTTCGACTCTCTATTCGAAACCCCCCAAAATAATGTTTGAAAAGATTATTGCTGTCTAACATCCTATATTCTGAATGGCCAGACACTGAGGAAGGCTAGGGATGAAGTAAGCGGATTCCCGCTAGTTGACTCGTCGGAATGATAAGCCATTCATAATTGTATTTCAGTAATAAATCTAGAATAACAGCCTCCCGCGTCAGGAAACTTTTTTTAGTTCTCCAATACCTGTTTAGTTATGTAATCTAGAATTATTTAGACCCTACCCGAAGTTGACCCTACCCGAAGTTGACCCTACCCGAAGTTGACCTACCAATGTTGTCCCTATTATAGGCGGATGATACACGTTAGTTATCACAAATTCTAGTTGTCATACTAATAACTAAACATCAGCCTTTTTTTGTTTCTAAATATAGATGTGTCTTACAGAAATTCTGATGTCTACCTTTCCCAGTAAACTTATTAAGGCTTGTCTTTGTAGAACTTTAATGTACCCAATTTTGAACTATTAGTAACTCTTTCCTTTTATTTGTGTATTTCTAAATGTGTCTATAATGACGCGCTGCGTTATTACCTTATGTTATTCGTGGATTAAGTCATAGATGAAAGACTCTATGCTTCCGAACAAACGATGACACATGTGTATTTTGTATCTTATGGCGTTAATGATACGATTGTATTATTATTCTTATGTTATTCGTGGATTAAGTCATAGATGAAAGACTCTACGCTTCCGAACAAACGATAACATTATTTTTTTTGTGTTTTATTGTGTTAGGTCTCATAACGACTACGCAGTAAATTATCTGTTTTGTATCTTGGTGACAACACTAGTATGTTTTGCTTTATATTACTTATGAAATTTCAAATAATAATATCTTAATTATATTGTTTCGATTGAATGCGAGCATTTGGTCTCAAATAATGATTTGTAGATATGTTTTGTTTTATTCCGCTTTGTTCATGATATTGGTTATAGGTGAAATACCCTATGCATTTTGAGAGTGAGCATGCAATTTTTTTTTGTTTACATTTTTATAGTTGAGTCATTTCTATGCGTTCTGTTTCGCTTTGTTCTGAAATCTTTGAGTTGTTACCACGTGAGTTGTGAAAGAAGGATTCTGTGAGTCCAGATTGTAGCTACATTTGTCCATTCTGTTTGTCTTACCTCTCCGTATATCTATTTCCACTTTTGAAAAGGTTAGTATGGTGTGCCACCATGCCTAGTCCGATTCCACGCTGGTACCCAGTTGAAATCGTGGGGAGGGCTGTGTAACCGTTTCAAAAGATAAAAGAAAATCATTATAAATTTCAATAATTTTTTTTAAATAAAACTAATAGCCCCATCTATCTGTCAAGTACCTACTTGTAGCCGACTCAAGGTTTCTTCTGTAATTCCCAAATATATCCGGTAGATGAGCATATTTTTCAACTTGTCGCTCACACCCAATTTCCAGATTCAGGCGCCATGACAGCGCTTCGCTCTTTTCTGTTAAGACCGTCCAACCGTTAAGACGTGTTTCCAAAGTGGGTCTCAATTCAGAGACCCTTATTGGAGAGGCTATAATGCTGCTATTATATTTCTAATACTCGTCGCAAGATAGTATTGCTATGGAGTTATTCCAGATCATGGCCCAGTAGCAGTATCTTTTTTTGGAATCCCTAACCCCTCTTATCTAGGATGGTGGTGATTTTATATAGTACGTAGCTGAATCAATGGTTTATTTGGTGACTTATTAAACAAGAAGAGAAACAGAGCAGATTAAGGTTGTACCAATTTTTATTATACCTACTTTCAAGACAACAGAAATGATTATGAACTCAAAAAAAAAAATGAAAATATAGTGAAGTGTTCTAATTTAATTTAAAGGTTTATTTTCTTCATTGTTGCTAGTTGATAAATAACTATATTATTTTCAATGTAAACAAATTTCGAAATTTGGGGTTAATATATATATATATACATTCATTTTCTTTATAACCAATTCTTAATTTAATACGATACAAAGATTTTTTGTTTATGATAATGTTAACATAAAATAATATTTTGGAATCCCTTTGGGATGACGTAACTTTTAATGTTTTCTTTTTGTTCATTGCTAAGAAATAATAAAGAATAGTTTTCTTGTACACTTTCAATAAATCTTAATTTTTTTTTTTTGCTCTTCCCCTTCGAGGATAAACCAGGGGTGGCGTCCAATAATAAATAATAATTTCATATTATCTAATTGTGCTTGAATTTAAAATACGATATAGTTTCTATAACCCCGCCCTATTCTCTTCGACAACGAGCGATTCTGGCCTTGTAATATTATTGTAATACGGAAGCGTTACAATTTCTCTAATTACTTTTAAATAAGCCGCGCTCGTTCAGCAATTTTGTTTAACCGAATGATCTCATCGCACACTTAGCAGAAACAATTTATAGACACAATTTATAGTTCTGCGAACATTCTTTGTGTTCGTCCCAAAAACCGACAGGCGGTGGTTCCTGACGAGCAACGAACGAACAGCTCGCAAGCGGTTCGTCCCGTCGTACAAATTAACGAATATAGCGTTCACAAACGGTTCGCGAACAGTTCTGCTCGCATATGTGTACCCGCCTTAACATTGTTAACCACGAACAAACTGTGATAATAAATGGGTTTTGTATTCTTGTGTACTCTGGTGACGTAACTCAAGCATCCCCACCCCAGTCGGAAGAGGCAACCGTAGTAAGTCTACGAACCGTGACTAAGAGTCGTTTTAGTTTTTTTAGGAACCAGATGTACAATGACACATAACGCATCTAATGTCATATTTTTTGTTACTACTTTTCTACTATTTCCGCTTTCACTGCTTATACCCTTAATTTACTTAATTTAAATGGGATACCCCGTATATTTTTACAGATTTTGTGTGTGTGGTGTATGGTTGGAAATATGACTGCGGAATACTAGATCCATTCGCCTAACCAATAAACAGATTTTAAAAAACGTGTTATTCCTAATTCAAATATACTAAGTTTTTGAAGCGAAGTCTGTATACTGGCGTTGTATTCCTCCTTTTCTCTGCAGTAAAATGCTCAGATGACCGTCACGGAATTAGCGCCACAAGATGGCGTCGTCACGGGAAGTGTAATAAAGGAGGGTACCACATTTAAAAAGGGTAGGAAAGGCGGGTATTGACCGCTGTCACCACTGTAATAAAGGAGTATTGAGGCTAAGGGAGGCTTAGCACTGTCACCACTGAAATATCCCCTGTGTTTAAAGGAGATTTAGCTGTCTGAGCGGATTTGAGGCATACTGGTCCACTAGTTCGAATAGGTCGTGATTCGCCCTCGCCCTCGCGGATTTACAAGAGGGTAGGAAAAAAAACAGGATAGGGGCTGAAGGATACTCCGATGCAGGCCCTGTAAAGAGACAGAGGCTATGGGCTTGCGTTAGAAGCCAGGAAGATGTACAGAGCAAAAATGTGTTCCCTTCTTGTCTCTATCTAACGGTAAAATAAAACAAGCCACTTTCAACTTACTATATAATTAACAAATCGTAAATTTACAACAACTACACAAAACGTACAAGGAGCTAGTAGTGGTTATTAATGTTTGCGAAGGGAGACGAGAAGAGATTTTACTAAGGGAATTAAAAGGCGGACGACCCACTAATAATTGTTTCTCTCTAAGGTTAGTATATATTTGTTCATTACCTAAGCGTACTTAGGCCCTAGCTAACGAATACGCCTTGTAGACCAAACTGGAACTCAGGCACAGTCTGGATGAATGCTGGAATTCACTGCACGTTATGGCGGTACTGAGAGAGACGAAAATTCGTATTTTCGATTCTCTACCTTCCGTCGGATACGATATCACGATAATTGACCGTAACGCTTGCCAAGAGACACTCTGTCCCGCGCTGACTGCCGACTGCCGAAGTACCACTGGCACCGGACGCGCCAGCACTACCCTCTGGCTCGGTTGCCAGAACGCTACTGCCTGGCTCGGTCGCCAGAACCTTACTCCCGCTTGACCAACTTCTTTTTGTTTTTATGTCCTGCCAACTCGTACCCTAGATTCTTTCGCCACAGTCCGAAGTGGAGCTTTGCTTCCACGTTTTCGCTGATTATGCCATCTACTCTATGTGTTAAAGTCGATCACGCCATGAAAACTTCTTACTCAGCTCAATTTTTATCACTGTTTAACAATTCGTACCTTGTATTATTTTCCAACAAGGTCTAAAGTGTCGTAATTTTTTAAACATACAGGCTTGTGTCAAAACTAGGTCAAATTGTTATTCTTTGTTTTTAATTTGAAATGTATACGTTAAACTGTGTCGAATTTATTCTTCTACTCCTTATTTTGTTTTTTTTATTTACTTGCTATGTTGATTTGTTACATACCGGCTAACTGCTTAATGATTGCGTTTGGGGGTGGGGTTGTTTCCCTTTATGTATGTTGTTGATACATTACAGTAGCGTCATAGAAAAACGATTATTAACATATATTCCCTACTCTTGAGCAATTCGTGCACACAAGAAAGCCCTGAAATTAATATTTCCACCACCAGAGAAAAAACCCAGTACCTTCTGCACTACATATACAGGCAAAATACACTTGAGTGCAAAATAATCGACTCAAAATTATTTTGTCAAAGTACGTCTCCTGTTCCAATCTAAAAAGTGTAAATTTAAAAATATTTAGTGTACAATCATTAACCTTATTATCGGTTAACATCGTACACATTAATTTCCATAGCAAGCCACTAATACATCAGTCACTTAAGTTCGCAACTGCATTACAAATGGATACCACGTCTGTCAACGCAACTCAAGCAGTAGCATTATTGAGGGAAGGCCTGAGCCAGAGGGCCGTGGCAAATCGACTAAATTTAAGCCAATCTGCTATGTTAAGAATGTATCGTCCTTACCAAGATACTGTTGATTATAATCAACAAGGAGAAGGCCGTAAATGAATAACAACGGAGAGAGATGATCGATTTCTTGTAACGAAATCTCTGAGAAATCGACATTTAAGTGGTGCTAAACTCAAAGAAGAGCTTAGAGAGGTCCGAGGTATGGTGACCAGCATTTGGACAGTCAGAAGGAGACTAAAGGCAGCCAACCTGACACCAAAAAGGACAGCTACGGGTCCCAAGCTAACTGCAGCCCAGAAGCAAGGGCGATTAGAATTTGCTCGCGAACATCTGGACATCAATGAAGTCAGGTATTATTCTCCGATGAAAGTAGGATCTACCTACATGGCAACAACAAGAGGCGTCGAGTCTATGGAAGGCCAGGAGAGCGATTTGCTCAATTTTGTATACGAGAAATTGTCTCATGAAGGCGGTTCTTGTATGTTTTGGGCAGGCAGTTCTATGGATGGGAAAACCGAGTTGATTTTCGTGCCTGGTGGAGGACGTGGAGGAGGTTTATCGGCGGATCGTAACATCAGAGACATTTAAGAGGAACATGTGGTTTCATACGCGGGATTAATTGGTGATGCCTTTATTTTAATGCACGATGCCATATCGCACGAGTCACCACCACCCATCTATCTGAGATCGGTATACCTACAATAAATTGGCCTGCGTTAAGCCCAGACATAAATCCAATAAAGCATGTTTGGGATGAGCTTAAACAAAGGGTCCGGGACAGAAATCATGCACCAAGGAGCATAATAGAATTGAGAGCTGCGCTTAATAATGGATGGGAAGCAATGCCTCAAGAATTTATTAGAAAAGTCATCCGATCCATGCGAAATCGATTGGAAAGTGTAAATAGGTGTAGGGGTGTTAATATCAAATACTAAATAATTAAGAAGTTCATGTTGCAATTGACGATTTCTCTGTTCATAACGTCTTTCTTGCCTTAGTTCCAATGATGAATATTTAGGAAATTCTGTTTGTATTGCATATTGTTTTTATAATGCGTCTTCCAAATAATGCAATAGCAGTTTTTGTAAATTAAATAATAAAGTTATTGTTTGCACATTACATTTTTTTATTTTCATACTTCTTACATTGAAACAGAAGGTGTAATCTCAAATATCGCGTTTGAGTCGATTATTTTGCACTCAAGTGTATTAACAAAAATAGCCAAACACATAAAAAAGAAAGGAATAATACCAGATTTTAGAGCAAACAACAACTTAGGCAAATATATTAAATACAACAAGAGCCAAAATAAAAAGCACTTACACAGTGGTGTAAACGAACCTACATTTGGCGACTGCCCAAAAACTTACATCGGTCGAACTGATAGAACCTTTAAAAAACGTATAGCGGAATATAAAAGGTCTTTCAATAATAGAAAAACAGATTCTACATACGCACTTCACCTTCTAGATCATAATCATTCTTTTAATAACGAATTTCAAATTCTTCACACCCAAAATAAAGGTCTTAAGGTATCTTTATTCCAATCTATAGAATTAACAAATTAAAAACACAAACATAATTCTGAATGCCTAACTTGAGACAAACAGTTCTCCCCTCCTCAACATATTCACTTAAAGACTATAAAGTGTAAACACATACCAAAAATAGATCACTTGAGAAAGGCACTCAGCCGAAACTGCTGTAGTGATAAGATATTATAATAAATTTCGTGGAAGTTTTGAAAACAAAGTTTTCAGTGTTTTATTAATATATGTTTAAAAAGTAATTCCTCCAATAAAATTTAAACAAGAAATAAATAAAAACATGGTTGCTCATTGCTCATTTCATAATGTTTTAATCCAAAGTGTGCTTTAATTCATTTTAGTTTTACAAATTGGTTATTGCCATTTATATCTATAATATCTAGTTTTACCATTATTTCTTTCCGTAGGATTAATTTTACTTTATTTTGGTTTAGTTGGATTATCTAATGGCTTGTACAATTGTACATCCAGAAAAAATAATAAAATATTATTGAGGGTAAGTTTTAAAATAAAACCCAATAATAGCGTTGAGTAAGACATTTTAAAGATTTTAAACTTTTTTAAACACATAATCAGACCGCATTTTAAAAGGTGTAATACCTAAACTATTGGAGAGTGAAATTGAATTAGGCACATAAAGAAACTAGACTCCAAACTTTAATTAAAAAACTTAAATTGTTCGAACTTTAAAGGAAATTGAAAAGCTGGCTTTGGTCGTGGGAGCCTAACAGTTCCGACTAGTCAGTTTGTTTTTGTCTCTTCGGTTTTTGTTGACAATAGGAAAGCAAAGTTTTCAAGCCATTATAGAAGATAGTTTGCGGGGATATTATCTAGATTTTTGTTTTAAAGTTACGGCTTTTCCGCTGAATGATTGCTAGAATTCGATGGGTTCGATTTAGTGCAACTCAAAAGGATATTTACCCGATTTAAAGTTGCCAATAAGGATAACAAAGATATCCGAATAGACAGATTAGTTTTTTTATAATTGTTGGTAGATTTGATTAAAAGTCAAAAGCTTATAACCTATAAAATTAGACATTTAAATGTAATCGTAATGAGACAATATTGAAGTTATAGCTATAGTATTCTTATAAAAAGACCCAAACTAAATAAAACTAGAACTCTTCTAAATATAAGTGCACCCGGAACTGTCGTCCTGGGAATACACTTAATGAATTAGCAGAGGTGCGTGCAGACGTTGATTCTGATAAATGCACAGGTATAAAGAGCGTATTGTTGATGGTTCAGGTTGTAATTAATTTTTCTTGTTTACAAGCTTTTGCAGTTGAAATATAGGAATGATAAATGGAGCTCAAACGGATTGGTCTAATGATAACTTTAGTTTTTGTGTAATTAAGCCTACCTTATAAAAGATTTAATGATACTATATTATGACATTAAGAACGTTATTCCGGCTTTAAGGAAAATTAAAAAATATTTAGAAAAATAAATAAATAAGGGAAATCTTTTAATATTTTTTTATTATAAGTACGTGGCTCTTAGTGGCAAAATACGGCTTATAGGACAGTTATTATCGTCGAGATTCTGGCGTGTACATAAAAATATGGATGAGAGAAAAAAGCGGGTGTGGAGTAATAATGCACTTTGGTTGCATTGGTGATGCGTTCACTAAATTGTGCAAGACTTGATAGAAAAAGGATTCAGGCATCAAATGTTTGGTTTGAAAGACTGAAATGATGACATCTGAGATAAAATGTTCCGGAAGCCAACTGGCTCTTCGTTCGGATTTACAAGTGAGGACTATCTCAGGGAGAACACCATTACAGTTAAATATGACTTTAGTTATTCCAAGATTAGTGCCAATGGCCTCAGATGTTGATGGCAGTAAAAATATGTTTTTTTGGCTGACGATTTAAAGCTATATTTACTGTCCAGAGGATAATATTATTTTTTAAAATAACCATAACCCATTATGGTCGGTTCAGAGCAATTATGGAGTATGGAGCAGTAAGTGGGCCATTCCAAAATAGGAATAAGTGTTGTGCAGTGTTGATGTATCAATGCATTTGTAAAATATTGTTTTAATGTAATTATCTAAACAGAAAATGATAACAAAATATACATTGGGCACCAATTTGTAACAAAATAGGCGCTGAGCAACAAATTAAAGTCTAACTAATCATATTTATTAAATATCAAATTAAAATTTAGTAGAAATGAAACAAATCTTATCTTAGCTTTACAAATAAAAATGTGAAATGATACTTATGGCAATAATAGACTGGAACAGGCGCTGAGTGTAGTCTTCTGGATGTGTCACTTCTAAAGAAAAACTGAATGTAGTTTCACACGTCGATGGATGTATAATAGGCTTCAACAGAGATATTGGCCCATTCTGGTATCAGCTGAGCTGTACATGAGCTTGTTACAGTTGTGGTGAACACATGGTGTCAGTTGGGATGTCTCATCAAAAATAGACAAGTAGAGCTCAATATATAACAAAAACTACAAGAAATCTTGTGTTAGCGACCACCATAAAAAATGTCTTGCCGTGCCATGAGGTCCAGAAAATAAACAAATATAAAAAAATAGGAAAATAAAATTAATGTAATTTAATTCGGTATGAAAGTATTGATTTAAATGGTCCAATGTGCTAAATTGTACAATAGTAAATTTTTAAAATACGATTGTAAGTAATGACGTTGTGTACATTTATTAAATTAATAGTACAAAAATAAAACAAAATTACGAATTCCCTTTTCCTTCTAATCTCCAAAAATTCAATCAAATCAAATCATGAGATTCACAGTTATGATCATTGTTGTCGCTTTTATGGCAGTAAAAGAAAACCCTTTTATGGTAGTTCCTCTCCCATCCAATATTCTCACCTTATTAAAATTGATAATATGTTCAGTATTCAGTAGTCATATAATGTTTAACTAAGGCACCAGAGTTTTTATGCAACCTGCAATCACTTTTATGAGAGATTATTCCCTTTTAAATTTCCCGAAGGTTGGCCAACATATGCAACTTGCATTCACCATACAGTATAGAATAGATTATATTGGATTTTTCCAATTTTGTTAATAGTGTTTTTACCTTTATCTAAATTTGGGAATGACTTTATGATCTCGACAGGCTTTAAGGAATATTAAATCACAAAGAAGACGATTCTTACGTAGCAGCAGTTTGCTATATGATTTACTGAACTGGTAAAATTCCTCCCCGTAGAGGCAAATAAAATGTTCCAAGAGGTAACATAAATATATATGGCCTACCCAAAATTCACAAACCCGATATTCCTCTACGTCCCATGGACAGTGCATACAACTGGCCTACTCAACCATTGGCCAAGAACTTGGCTAAAACTCTACAACCTCTCTCTGAAAATGCTTCATCCTTCGTCAAAAATTCTTTTCATTTCATAGAACTTCTTAAAAAATACCCTATCTCATTGTCAGACATTCTAGTAAGTTTCGATATCGTTTTATTCTTAACAAACATTATTATAGACGAAACTCTAAACATTCTGAAAACTACATACAGCATCCAGCAAGACCACTTATCTCTCATTAAACATTATATGTCCAACAATTATTTCATCTTCCAAAATCAATTCTACAGACAAATAAAAGATGACCCAATGGGCACTATCCAGTAATTGCCAATATCTTTATGGAAGACTTCGAGACTCGAGCACTATCCACATCAATGCTCAAATCTACATGTTGGCTACGATATATTGACGCTACATTCGTCATTTGGCCCCATGGCAGGGATGCTTTGGTATCTTTTCAAACCCATCTGAATGGTATACATCCTAGTATCTAGTTCACGATAGAGGTGGAAACTGATTCATCCTTACCGTTTCTAGACGTTATCATAAAGAAAAACCAATCCCAAGGTTTTCATCACTTTATTTATCGAAAACCCACCTATACCAATCGTTACTTGCATTCCAACTCTCCTCATCCCCCTTCACAAATTAATTCAGTTATTAATACGCTTGTCTCAAGATCAATACGATAATGAACCTAAGCGATGATGCAAGTAGACCCGTTGAACTCTCTAGTTTAAAACAAGCCCTCATCTACAACGGTTACCGCGAAATTCACATCAATAGGAGCATCTACAGACTTCAGACATCAATCTCCCACTTAATCTCAACCCAAAGACTTAGACCCTCATCATATGAAAGCTTTTCTTCCTTACATCAAAGGTGTCACTGACAAAGTCGACAAAATTTTTAAATCAAGAGGAATAAAGACAATATTATGGAATAAAGAAATCGGGAATTTGCGGCCATATGAAGCCAAAAGACCACGAGGAAGACCGCAAATGCGAAGGAGCGACGATATTAAAACAACTGCAGGGCCAATGTGGAAACGTCTTACAAAGATAAATGGCAAGAATTAGGAGAGGCCTATATTCCTAGAGCCTAGGTTAGAAAAATAATTAAACAATTTATAAAAAATTTGTAACTACTCACCCAAGGTGATTTAACTAATAAGATGGGTTTTTGGATGAAAGTTCTACCTTTAATACATGAACGAGGTACAAAAAAATTCTCCCTTATTCTACCTTCCATTAATTTGAAGTGATAACTGATAATCAGGGATCGGACTTACCAATACAAAGAATGTTATAACCAGTTGAAACCAAATGAAAATTATAAAACGGGGGTACCAGTGCGGGGAGTATTTCAAGAGTAAATAATTAAAAATTCAAATTAAAGAATGATTGTTAAACAGAATACTGTAGTTGACAGAAAAGTTGAGCGCCAACTATTTTGAGAAGAAAATACAAAAACACAGAATATTAACAAATTAATAAAATCACCTGAGCTTATAAAATACGGATCAAAAAAATTACACCGGATGATACAATGGATATTTCAAAAAGCCATAAATGGAGAACAGCTCCCAAAGGAATGGACGGCGGCATATATGACATCTATATTTAAGAAAGGAGATAGAAAACGATGCGAAAACTACAGAGGAATAAGCGTAATATCATCAATAGGAAGATTATATGGGAAGATACTGCGAGAAAAGATAGAGCAAGCGATAAAAGGCAAAATCGGGGAGGATCAGGCAGGCTTCACGGCAGGAAGATCATGCATAGACCACATATACACACTGGAACAACTGTTGGAAAAGAAAAAAGCAAAAAATAGAGATATACACTTGGCATTTGTGGATCTGAGAAAGGCGTATGACTCTGTACCAAGGTCAGAACTATGGGAGGCAATGTACAAATTAGAAATACAGACGGAACTCATAGAAGCTACAAAAGCTCTGTATAAAGAAAATAAAGTGTCCATTAAAATGGGAACAAGAATCATAGGAGACTTCACCACAACAAAAGGGCTCCTGCAGGGTTGTTCCACATCTCCAACCCTATTCAAAATATACTTAGAGAAAGCCTTGACTACATGGAAAAGAAAATGCGAAGGCATGGGAGTACCGGTACGGAACGAATACCTATATACGTTAAGTTTTGCAGACGATCAAGTAGTGATTGCACAAGACCAAGACGACCTCAGCTACATGATGAAGAAACTACAAGAAGAATATACCAAGGCTGGCCTAGATATTAACCTCGCGAAAACAGAGTACCTATCTACAAGTGAAGAAGACATAGAAGATCTACAGATTGATGACAACGTAACAATCAAAGGAAAGGATAAATTCAAATACCTGGGGTTCATAATCACGAAAAAGGCAACAACAGAGGAAGAAATTACACAAAGATTAGGACAAACAAGAACAGCAATCCGACAACTTAACTCAGTATGGTGGGATAGACACCTAAATATGAAGACAAAAACGCAGATTTATAAAACATTAGTGCGAAGTATTATGACATATGGGGCCGAAAATTGGATCATAAACAAGAAAAACAGCAGTAAGATAATAGCAACAGAGATGGAATGCCTGCGAAGATGCTGCAGAGTAACAAGAATGGATAGGAGAAGTAATGACGAAATAAAGCAAAGAACATCAATAGAAACAGACATACTAACATATATAGAACAAAAAAGACTAAAGTGGTATGGACATGTAAGAAGAGCTAGCGACAGCAGATGGATAAAAAGAATAACCGAATGGAGCCCCATGGGAAGGAGGAAAAGAGGACGACCCCGAAAATCCTGGAGGAACGAAGTAGACGACGCCATGAGTAAGAGAGGACTAAACGATGGAGAATGGAACAACAGAGAGAGATGGAAACGGTTGAGCGAGGGAAGGCAGTGAATACTGTAGAATCCCTAAATATATATATATATATATATATATATATATATATATATATATATATATATATATATATATATATATATATATATATATATATATATATATATATATATATATATATATATATATATATAATAAAATCAACAGAAATTGTAATACAATAATTATTTGAAGAAAAACAACAAACATGTGACATTTATAACGTAACAGAAGCATTGTGGAAACAATGCTAGGGTCCCAAGCAATCCACTCGTGGTACAGAGTGTTATTTATTATGAGGTTATAAGCGAGATTTTAATTTTTGTTAAATAATGTAGCGTTGCCAAATAACACACAGTCAGACTGTTCTGGTATACTCTATATACTAATATATACAAACTTTTCTTCTTTTTTAGAATTGAATCACGAATTTAGCATAACTGTTTCAAAAAACGTTACCATCGCATCTGTTATTACCGTACATTTTGTTAATACGCCATTTTCGTGTCTATAAGTATTTTATTCATTCTTGAAATTTTTACCAGTTGATTTATTTTATGACAGAAAATTTGCAATCTCCGTTAATTCGATTTTGTCGTGTTGAACGATCTTTAGTATGCAGCGTTACTATCTTGTACATCCATTTTAGTTTACACAGGAAATCTGACTATTTTTACGACCATTTAAATAAATTGTCGATTATTATTTTGTTTTTAAAACCGGTAACCCTCGATCGAACATTGCACGTGACGAGATTAATAACCGACGATATGTTTTACGAAGAACCAACAACAATTAGTGACTGTAGCATTGTTTAATTTATGTAAGGTACATTTATTGGTGTGAGGATGTGGGACGTCTTAGGGTACGATATGCATTTTCGTGATTGTTTTTCTTGTGCCTTGTGCTTAGCCGCATGTTGGCTCTTCAAAATACGTTGGCTATCTCTCTATGAAATTACATCAGTCACCTTGGTCGTTTTCTTCCTGGAATGTTGTTTTTTTGGGTTTCGGCGCGTCTGTACCTTACCTTGCAAAATTAATTTAAAAATCCTGTATTTCGTTTTTTAAGCATATGGCCAAGATAGAAAATTTTACTTTCCTTAACGATCCTGAGTGGTTATTGTTCGCAGCCAGCAGTATTCTTTATTAGTGGCATGTGCAGTCCACGATACGCGTAAGAATTTCCGTAGAGTATACATTTCAAACGTTGCAATGGCATTTAGCACATATTATGGCTAAGAAGACGTTAACTATATGACGCGAAAACTAATATAATAATTTCTGAAACTACAATCATAAGATTTTTCAAAATATTTCAATTTATTTCTTTCTACTAATGTTAAAGATATTTCTTGTTTAGTAGGAATGCTTTTTATCATTTAGTTCATGTTAGCATAGCATTCATTCACTCGATCTTACAACTTTTACCATGTTCTTGTTGATTTCTCTATCAGCAATTATAGCAACTCCAGTCCTAGTGTAAATGTTCACTACATAACAAAATTTGTATCGTTTATTCAATTCTCTCATCGTTGGCCTTTCTGTCACTTTCGTATCCACAACTTCTATTAAGAGCATCTACAAATACTCCATATGCTTACCTGTAAAATTTCTAAGACAACAACAGAAGACCAAAACAACAGATAGCAGGATATAGGGAGAACCCAAATAAATAAACAAAGTATGTGATGGTGCATAGTCGTCAAACATCAGGATGCAGAAAGACAGGAAACAAACCAAAAAAACTCTGGCGAGAGGGTACGCTTTTTTTTAGGTTTTTAGGACTCTGGCGAGAGGGTACGCTTTTTAGGTTAAGAAAAATATACACGGGGTGTGTGATGGCCGTATACACCTTGGAATGCACACCCCAACACACGCACACTTTAGGATAAGAAAAAAAGGAACGACTTGGTGCCCAGGCATGTTATAGTTTCGAAGCACCAAGGAAGACAAAAAAAACCCAGGGCCCTTCAGGCCCTCCATATACCGCTACAGCGGACTTGGCCCTTAAGGCAGATCGGGTGAACACTGATCTTTTCGAGAAATCTGAGCACTGAGGTCATGTGCAGCATACATGGGCTTGGTGGCCGGACCCTACTCGGATACTCAGCAGGCGAGGAGAACAAAATTTATTTTGCCAAATCGGCGGCTGTGTGGCCGGGCACACACTCTTTTCGGACATAGAGTCGTCAGCTCAGGCTGGCGGCTCTATGGTCGGAACACACGCTTTTTTCTTTTTTCTTTTTAGGGACTCAAGTCCCGAAGTCATGATAGAGTAACGTCTATAGAGTCAGTAAAGTAAATAGGGAGAAAAGCCTACATGTGGCTACCCCTACAGTTAGGTGGCTTAACTACAGTCAATAAAAACAGAGGGTGTCTCATTACCCAGGGCACCTTAAGTAACGTTCAGATCATAAGCCTCCTCACGTAAGTCACACGATGAGGAGGGGTGGAGTAAAAGCCTAGGGGTCAGATAGGTACCACTTCGACTAGCGAAGTGTGACCGGTTTGATCTTCGGACATGTGGATCCCACTCTTACAATGGTATACACATGTGTGTGTGTATGTTTGTGTGTCAAATTATTAAGACTCTATACTACTATGGCTTTACGCGCATGCGATGGCCTCTACATTAAGATGACATCAGAAAAGGGTCTGTTCATTCTAGAACTCGTCATTGGATCATACCCTTCGACATCAAAATAATACAATAAAAGCAAAGTGAATTGTACACAAAATGGTTTAATTAACGTTAAATAATAAAATGAATATATAAAGATAAAAACTAAATAAACAGACTGTTCTATAATCAAAATGATATAAAAGAACAAATATTTAGCAATAAGAAATAAGGAGTATCGTAAAATGGGGTGAAATTGATCCAAAAGGCAAAATTGAAAATTGCAAATGATTCTGAATATTTTAATTTTCCCTGAAATCTAAGAAGCTTAACAAACGGTTGACAACGTCGCTTTAGTTAGTAAGCACTAGTGTAAAACCTGTGATTGTTTAGTTAAAGTAAGTATATTTTTTATGGAAAAAAACTTGTTTTAATTATGGCTATATTTTTGATAAACTTCTTTAGCTTCCTAACTTTCCGGTGTCTAAGAAAAACTACAAAAAAAATGTGCGATTTTAACTAATTATCTTAGTAGTTACATGCTCTCTGTCAACACATGTAAAGACGCTATTTTTCAGGGTATCATAATTTACGCGAGAAATTCACAATGGAAATAATTTGATAACATTTTTTCTGAAGAAATCTTAAATTAGTTCTCTCTTTTTCAAGAAGACTTGGTGATCGTCCATATAAGGACTATGATGAAGTAAGGGTAGAAAATGCCCTCCAGAAAATTCTTGAGGAGTAATGGTCCTTACGTCGCGTTGCAGAAGAATATAAAATTCCCTATGGAACCCTTAATAACCGTTATAATGGCCGACATGGAAGAAAAAATGTTGGACAGACTGTATTTTCCGCGAACGAAGAAAAAAACAGTATACAGCGTGCTGTAATATGCAGCTAGTGGGGTTTTCCCCTTGACTTACGAGATATAAAATAGCCAAAAGTGTTTTGGATGCACAGGGTCGACAATTGCCTCTTTACAAAAACAATTTACCTGGAACTAACTGGGTATATTCATTACTGAGACAGCATAAGAAGAAATTATCAAAAAAGTGGCGAACAGTATTAAAAGACCTAGAGCTAATATTTCAAAAGAAACTTTAGTTGCCTACTTCCAGAATCTGTGCAGTGATTTAGAAAATATTCCTCCTAATAACATATTCAATTACGACGAGACCAATGTGTAAGATAACCCAGAAATTAGAAAATGATATTTCAACGCGGCACCAAATATCCCGAACAAGTTTTTAATTTTACTAAAACAGCAACGATTATAATGATTGTGCATGTGCTTCGGCTTCACGATTGCTGTTACCAGCATATATAATTTATAAAGCAGGAAAATGTAGTTACAATGGACTGAAAATGGTCCAAAAGGATCACCTTGCTTGTTCTCGATATAATCGCACCCATCATGAATGGATAGATTCACAGACATTTACGGATTAGTTTACTTTGACCTTTTTACCACATGCAAAACATCTTGAAGGGCGAAAAATCATCACAGGAGATAACCTTTCCTCACATTTTACCGATGAGGTGATATCTTTATGCGAACAAAACAATGTGGGCTTTATATGTTTGACTTGTTAAACTGTTTGTTCGGGCTGTTAGGTCGTTGTCTTCTGAGATTAGTTCTCGACGTTTCGCCAACACTAGGGGTTGGCATCTTCGGGAGATGTTACTGCTTCGCTTGTAAGCTGAAACTGACGCCGCGTTGTACTGCGGAGGCCATAAATATGACCTTCTATGTGTTAACATTCTTGAGTTGTAATAAATTTGACTTTTAAATTTTGTTTATTATTACATACTCAAGTGGCAACATCTTAAACTTTTTTTAACGGCAGTTTTTAGGAAAAATTTGAGTGAGTGTGTTAATTTTGCACCCCAGTGCAGCTTAAGTTGCGAAATTTAAACAACTATATTTTTTAAGTTTTAATGCTGACGGTGCTTTGCACAGTAGAAAAGTTCTAATGATTTTTATACTTCCTTTACTTGACTATAAATTTTATTATAAAAGCGTACCATTTTTAATTCAATTTGTTATTTTAGTAATTAAATTCTTCGAGAGTTTCTGTTTGTAGTTACGTTACTTGTATTCTACAAATCTTGATTTCAGTCTACATCGCTGGAAAAGACTCAGACTATTAAAGATCTTTCCCTAACTGCACGAAGACGTTCGTTCTTTCCATTTGACACTAACAAATAATACATCAAGTTGTAGCAAGGGGCGTCGATTTCTGTGAATTATACGCCGATTCTAGTTTCATTTCTGTTTTTATACTATAACGTTCTAGAAGGGTAACGCAAATGTGACAGAAGATTCATTTGTTTTGAGTTAAGTGAATAGATATCGTGGAAATTCCAAGAAACTCGTAAATTTTTTTGTTTGTGTTCGTGCCTGTTTTTGTGAATAATCGGTTTTTCCGTAGATATTTTTACTTAAAAACAGTTAAAGAAATTGATATTTTTTGACAAACTTGGATTTTGTACATCTCATAACGTATACCTACACAATGACTTTTGTAGGAGTATGTTTAGAAAATATTAAAAAATAATGAAATATAATAATGTAAATATGTAAATAAATATAAATAATATCAAAACTAACAGAATGTGTTTAGGTTAATCGAAGAACAACTATTTCATTTTTTACCTGTTTTTCTCAGATTAGCATCTAAAAATTAAATTTTTTACCAATTTTTGTTTAAGCAATTTCAATGCAGTTTTCAGAGTGTTGCAACCGATTACAAAATTATACTTAGTTATGTTTAAAAATTATCCGCAAACATACGCTCCAACAACAGACCATACAGACGAAGAAATCAAAATGTTTTATGACAATATATCTACTGCGCTTAATGTCTTTCACAATTCAAGTTCGGTACCCCAGGAAGAAATGACCGAGGAGAAACGCTACTAGGATTCCTACTCCAGAATAACTTACTCAACATGAACAGCTTTTTTTACAAAAAAATGCACAGAAGATGGACCTGGGAAAGTCCAAACGGTAGAACAAGGGACGAAATCGACTACATCATAAGTGACAAACAACAAATAATTAAAGATGTAACAGTACTCAACAAGTTCACCACAAGCAGTGACCACAGAATGGTATGAGCGAAAGTTCAAATCAACATAAAAAGAAAAAGGGTCATACAGATTAAAAATAAATCGCATGGTATCTGGACACCCCCATTAGATATCAACCAATATCAGGCACATATCAATAATAAGCTACTACTGCATGAAACCTCCGAGAACGATCTTAACGACTTGAATAATTGCATCATAAACGCCTTCCTAAAAACACTGTTCTAAAAGAAAATCAGATAGTAAAGTAAGTCCTAATACTGAACCGGTGCTGGATCAAAGAAGACAAATGAGAAGCGATAATAATGCAGATAGCCACACTCTAAGAGAAATGAATAATAATACTGTTTCGAAGGCAATCAGAAGAGATTTAAGGAGCTTTGAAACCGATAATATTAAACGCACTATAAAGGAAAATAAAGGAAATTCATAAATTAAATAACAAGCAAATTTCCGCAAAACTCTTTTGCGGAATTTCACGTATTAATTTCTTTTATTTTTTTTTACTTGCGCCTTTTTCGGCTTCTTTGTCCTTGTTTCGTTGTCATATTCATTTCTACCATTGTCTGCGAATCTACTTCATCTATATTCCTTTTATCGTAGTCCTTGTCTTTATCCAATTTTTCCTCCAATTCTACCACTTCATCCTTATTTTCATTGTTTTATTTTTAAAATTTATCATTATATTGTTTTCCGAGAATTCGTCTACATCTGCTATCATATCATGAGACATATTCGGCATTATCACACATTGTAGTGAAAAAAATTCTTTCCCAATCATACCCTAATTTGATACTATCATTTATCGTTGTTTATGTTCGTTTATTTGATTGATAAACTTTTTTTATCAATTTTCTATTTTCCAATGAAATTTCAGAGCCAGAGTCTCTCAAAATTTATATGGTTATTTCATTTATGAATCCATTCACAAATTTTAAATTTGATCCATGTCGTTCCAGTTTTATAAATTCCTTTGGATGACAAAAAATTCCGGTTTGTTTCTTTGTTTCTAATGTGCGCCTTCGTGAAAACCCTCCTGTTGTCTTTCTGTATTACTTCTGTCATCGCATTGTCTCTCTTCTCCGTATTCTTTTACTTTCTTCTCTGTTTTCTTATTTCTCTTCCCTTCTGAGTTGTGTCTGTTGTCCCGATATCCTTGTTCATTTGTACTTCATTTCTGTAATTGTTATTTTCTTTAGAGTTTGTGTATGTATTTCTATTACGATTTTCCCTGTTCCCTCTGTTCCCCTAATGGTTCCTAGATTCGTAATTCTCTCTCCTATTTTCTCTATTTTCGTATTCTCTCCTCGGGATAAATTCTCTTTTTGGCCGTTCTTGACGATAATTTTGTCCCCTGTCTCTGTAGTGCTGCATTTCTTGTGGTCTTCTAGTTCTTCTGTCTCGTAGACGCAATTCTCTTATTTATAAAAATTGACAAAGACTATCAATGTCTTTGTAATTTTGCAAAGTGATGAAGTCCTCTAGAATAGCGTTCTCCAACTTGATTTTTAAATTTTCTAGTTCCTTGTTCTGGCTGTTTTTTATCTCCTTCATTATATTTTTAATTTCTTTAATTTATGACTCCTGTTTTGCATTCTTTAGTGTTATCTCTTCCATCTGTTGTACCATTTCTCTTTATCCTCTCTACCAATCATTAATTTCCTGTTCATAATTTTTCAGACGCCGCTCTATATTAATGTTGTTTAGTTCTCTTATTTGTCTTGTTCCTTTCATGGCTTGCTTTGATTTCCGATGATATTCATCGCTTTATCTGCTTTTATCTGCTTTATCTTTCCAAACGCTCATAATCGACAAGCTCCGTGTTTCTAGAGCGAAGTGCTTTAAAACGATTACACTTACTGCGTGTGGTTTCCACGGTAACTGCATGTCTTTATTAGGCATTATGAAATCAGCCCCGAATATAGTGTGAACACTTAAGACAAATGTAGTTATTGTAAAATTAGGTTTGGTTAGGTAAATATATTTTAATGAAATAAAGTGTGAAGAACAGGAAAGTGTAAATATGATATATGAAAAATGAAATACAATTAATTGTTTGTACATCATTTCTCTAAAGAGGGCGACGCCCCGTAACCTTCTCTTACCAACCAACGAGATAGAGATAGGGAGAGATAGAGGGAGAGAGGGAGAGAAAGAGAGATAGAGAGAGAAAATTATATGGTTGGTAATCAAAGTCACAAATATGACTAAATCCTTGAGATGCAAATACCATATGCATATTCCGCAAAATATTTTTATATTTATATATTTAGGTATTTAGGTTTATACACTTGATGCAAGATTTTGCTGGAAAATCTATATTAACAAGAAAAGTTGGGAACTAGGTATCCACTACAAATAGAAGTATTGGCTGATGGGAAGAAACTGAGTATTGTCCATACATAGCAAACAACTGTTATACAAACAAATACTGAGACCAATATGGACGTATGGTTGCCAAAGCTGGGGCTATGCCAAGTCAAATAATATTCAGACCATCCAGAGAATCCAGAATAAAGCTTTAAGGAATATCGCTGATGCTCTTTCGTACATCAGAAATGTCGACCTTCACATGGACCTTGAGATGGAAGACTAAGATAAAGTTATCAATAAGATGACAAGAACTTTTTATTCCATAGTAAGTTTTCTCAAACAAAATCAATTTGTTTTCCATCATATTTCATTTTACATTTGGGTGATTTTTATGTAAAAATTTTCTCGATGGTAAGCAGAATCAACTGCTCTTCTAGTGTCAACTGTTTTAAAGCTTTTTTATTGTCAGAACTAAATTGGACGATTTTCTCCAGTGTTTCTTTTATATAAATCCAACAATTTTATTACTACTTAATCAAAATATTATTTTCACCTAGACTATAACCATTTTGGTCAAAATAGAAAAACGCAACCCCTGGAGAATTAGTTCCTTAATGTTTCTTTGTCACTTTTGCCGGAGAACGGTGGAAATTCGTTCTCCACAATCGGCGTAATTGATGCCCATGACAGCTCTGAATTAATAAGTACGGTGTCAAGATGTGGACAAGTGCGATGATAAAGCTGTTGTGTATCGCGTTTCACTGTTAGCACGAACAAAATTTTATGTTATTCTGACAGCGCAGAAAATGACATTTAAAACGAAAAAGGCGAATCTTTCATTTCAATCAAAAAGGTCTTTTAACATGAATTTTTCTTTACCTATATTCATAAACGGATATATTTTTTATGATATTTATTGTATCAAATTATTGTAAATTAACTAATAAAGGGGAAAATTTCAGTGGTTGGCTGTATATCATAGTTTAAACAATAAAAAAACTTCTATTCTAAATTAGTGTATATTTAAAAATTGTTTTTTATAAAAAATTTGTTCGAACGGATTAAAATCTCATAACGTTTTTGGTCTGATCAGACCATCATCAGTGAAAACATATAGCAATAGGAACTAGCAACTTAATAAGCTGTAATAACCTTTGGATTATATAATAAATGCATTTAAAATTAAAGTTATTGCAACCATCTTAAAAATAAAATCATGCTTCTAGTAGACCAATTTTGATCATTTTTTTTAACTGGGATCCCGTGAGTTAAAACATTCAAATATGATTTTAAAAAGAAATAATTAATAATTTTCCGTATTTTAAAGTATAAAAAATTCACTTTCAAAATTACGTAATTTTTTATGCTGAACTTCATTCATTATCTTCATCAAAACCTATTTCAATATCTATATTGTTGGGAATTACAGCATTCTTACATGATTGCCCCAAATTAGAAGTGCAATAATCAGAACTTTTATCCGATTTTTACGCAACTGAAAGATTTTGAGCAATTTTTATGTAGTGGCAGCTAATGGACCTTTGTAAATTTTCCAAAAGTAATTCGAATCCATTTTTTCGAATCTCCCAACCTCAGTCCTATGGATTTAAATCATTGTCCCATCTATTGCTGTACTTTGTAGTAAAAAAAAATTAATTAAAAATTGAAAAACTTATTCTATTTATCTATTAGCTTAAAAATTATCATCATCATTCTGGCTTTACAACCCTGCATGAGTCCTAGCCTCCTCAAGAATTTCTTTCCAGTCGTCCCTATCCATCGCCTCTCTCCTCCAAGCACGTATTCCCATATTTCACATGTCTTCATCGATGTTATCAAGGAACCTTGTTCTGGGTCTTCCTTTTCTTCTCTGACCAATGGGTCTATTATGGTTTGCCCTACTCTTTTTTTGTTCCTTTTGGAAATGTTGCGATCCCACCATAAGGAGTTTAGACATCCTACAATTTTACATCTCTGCTTAATTCGATGTTTAATTTCGGTTTCTTCTAAGCCGTTATTATCAATGAGCAGAGATGTAAAATTGTAGGATGTCTAAACTCCTTATCTCTGAGATAGCGCGT